>NC_068358.1:34374923-34574923 GCF_020536995.1 Dreissena polymorpha
CACGTTGTATTTAGGTTGCATTTAAAGCCACACACATTGACATGCATGTTAATCAATACATATAGATGCAATTTGAATGTGTGCAAAATTGTCATTAATCTAGCCGAGTTACAGATTAGCAAGTAATCTTTTTTAATTTAAACCGAAAGTAGGATTCTTTACGTACTATATATTTCGACAAACGCGATTATTTTTAACCAGGTTTTCCAAGCTTGTCCGGGCCATAACTTTGTCGCTCATTGTGAAATTTTAAAATCATTTGACACATTTGTTCACCATCATTAGACGGTGTGTCGCGCGAAAGTCCTACGTCGATATCTCCAAGGGCAAGGTCACACTTTGAGTTCAAAGGTCAAAAATGACCATACATGAGTTTGTCCGAGCCATAACTATGTCATTCATTGTGAGATTTTAAAATCATTTGGCACATTTGTTCACCATCATGAGACGGTGTGTCGCACGAAATAATTACGTCAATATCTCCAAGGTCAATGTTGCCAAGACTTAAAATAGATTTAGTTTGAAACAAGGGGGTCAATTATAAACAATCAGTTCAGTTTCAGTTGTCTCCCTTTATCAGACTTTTTTCATATTAAAAACCTGGTTTTGTGACAATTTTGTCCCTTGTTAAGTTTAAAAGCGCAAAATAGACGGATTTCTGCCTTGTAATCACCAGATATATTCTAATTGGCATAGAACAAATAAATTAATAGCCTAGTTAGCAAGTAATTTATTACTTTTCAAACGGGTACCGCTTTTAAAACCGAAAGTAGGATTTCTAGTCGTATACGTCCATTTCGACAAACGCGATTATTTTTAAGTTTTAAGCGCAAAAAACACAGATTTCTACCTTGTAACCACTAGATATATTCTAATTGACATAGAAAGTTATATTTCTTATTATCCCCCGCCATAGGCGGAGGGATATTGTTTTGCCGTTGTCCGTCCGTCAGTTCTTCCGTCCTCCGTCCGTCCGTCTTTCGTCCGTCCGTCCGGCACTTTTGTGTCCGTTGCCATATCTTGGAAGTGCTTTGGCGGATTTCATTGAAACTTGGTATGATTATATATATGGATAAGACAGGATGATGCACGCCAAATGGAATTGTACACCATCTTTTAATATCTTTAAAAAAAATGCTTTTTTAGTTGAGTGTCAAATATAACACTTTGTGTCCAGAAGCATATTGGCGGGGATATCAATTCAACGATTTGCTTGTTTATACTTAAATTTACTATGCCATGTAGTTCATTTCATGGTGTGTGGCTTGAAACGTTGCAGTATTTTTAAGTTTAAATTAACTGTTCAATTTACTACCAAGTATGTAAAATAAAACACATTTATCTATCTCTGTTTACTGCCAACCGCTCTTTCGAGTATTATAGGCAGATATGGATACTGTCGAGTCCGTTTCCTGGGAAAACCAGTACTTGGTGTCTATGGAGGAGATTATGAGAACGCTCCCCGAGTAGGAATCGAACTCACAAACTCCCAATCGCTAGGCGGACACCTCATCCACTACACCACCGCGACATTTGAAAGTTTCAGCAAATTTTGTTGACTATTTTTTTTGGTTGAAACTTTGAAACTCTAGATTCTACCATTTTAATGCATAAGCAACTTAAACAATTAATTTTATCCAGCGATTTTGAGTAAAAGTTGATCTTAAGCCTCTTAAGTATAAGCAACTGATCTTTAAAATTAAACAAGAGGGCCAAGATGGCCCTAGTTCGCTCACCTGAGAGGAGTCAGTTCATTCAATCTTTACCAATGTCAAACTTGACCTAGATATTGTCCAGACAAACATCCTGGTCAAGTTTCATCATTATTCCATCTGCGAGTCATGATCAATGTACCTATGAAGTTTCATGATCATAGGCGTAAGTATTCTTGAGTTATCATCCGGAAACCATTTTTCTAAGTTGAGTCATCGTGACCTTGACAGCCATTGTGTGAATACGTTTTTTGGCACTGTAACCTTGACCTTTGACCGAGTGACCTGATAATCAACAGGGGTCATCTGCGAGTCATGATCAATATACCTATGAAGTTTCATGAACCTAGGCATAAGCGTTCTTGAGTTATCATCCAGAAACCATTTTACTATTTCACGTCACCGTGACCTTGACCTTTAACATAGTGACCTGATAATCAAAAGGGGTCATCTGTGAGTCATGACCATTGTACCTATGAAGTTTCATTATCCCAGGCATAAGCATTCTTGAGTTATCATCCCGAAACCATTTTACTATTCAGGTCACCGTGACATTGACCTCTGACCTAGTGACCTGAAAATCAATAGGGGTCATCTTCGAGTCATGATCAATGTACCTATGAAGTTTCATGATCCTATGCATAAGCGTTCTTGAGTAATCATCTGGAAACCATTTTACTATTTCGGGTCAACGTGACCTTGACCTTTGACCTAGTGACCTGAAAATCAATAGGGGTCATCTGCGAGTCATGATCAATGTACCTATGAAGTTTCATGATCCTAGGCCTAAGCGTTCTTGAGTTATCATTCGGAAACCATTTTACTATTTCGGGTCATCGTGACCTTGACCTTTGACCAAATGACCTGAAAATCAATAGGGATTATCTGCGAGTCATGATCAATGTATCTATGAAGTTTCATGGTCCTAGGCATAAGCGTTCTTGAGTTATCATCCGGAAAACCATTTTACTTGCTTTGGGTCACCGTGACCTTGATCTTTGACCTAGTGACCTGAAATCAATAGGGGTCATCTGCGAGTCATGATCCATGTATCTATGAAGTTTCATGATCCTAGGGATAAGCGTTCTTGAGTAATCATCCGTAAACCATTTTACTATTTCGGGTCATCGTGACCTTGACCTTTGACCTAGTGACCTGAAAATCAATAGGGGTCATCTTGCGAGTCATGATCAATGTACCTATGAAGTTTCATGATCCTTGGCATAAGCGCTCTTGAGAAATCATCCGGGAAACCATCTGGTGGACAGACGGGACCGACATGAGCAAAACAATATACCCCCTCTTCTTCGAAAGGGGGGGGGGCATAATGAGAAAACTGCCCCCTCCCCAGCAGCCATGTTATTTCAACTGACCGGAACCATTTTTGAACAAAACTCTCATATCAAGGAAACAAATGTTCTGAGCAAATTTCATGAAAATTGGGCCAAAAATGTGACTTCTACTGTGTTCACATGTTTTCACTTTAAACATATTGAGAAAAATGCCCCGCCACTGGCGGCATGTTTTTTCACCGATCCCGACCATTTTCAAACTCGTCCGAGATATCAATAAAACCAATGTTTTGACCAACTTTCATGATGATTGGGTAAAAATTGTGACTTCTAGAGTGTTTACAGGTTTCTCTATAGCCAAATAGGGAAAACTTCCACTATATACATCTAGAGAAAAATGCCCCGCCCACTGGCGGCCATGTTTTTTCACCGATCCCGACCATTTTCAAAACTCGTCCGAGATATCAATAAACCCAATGTTTGACCAACTTTCATGATGATTGGGCAAAATTGTAACTTCTAGAGTGTTTACAAGGTTTCTCTATAGCCAAATAGGGAAAACTGCCATTATATACATGTACATATAGAGAAAAATGCCCCGCCCACTGGCGGACATGTTTTTTCACAGATCTCGACCATTTTCGAGTCGTCCGAGACATCAATTGAACCAATGTTTTGACCAACTTTTTTGATGATTGGGCAAAAATTGTGACTTCTAGAGTGTTTACAAGGTTTCTCTATAGCCAAATTAGGAAAACTGCCCCGCCCACTGGCGGCCATGTTTTTCAACGGATCGGAACCACTTTTGAACTCAACCAAGATATCATTAAGACAAACATTTTGACAAAGTTACATGAAGATTGGGCATGAAAGTGTGACTTCTACAGTGTTTACAAGGTTTTCTTTTTTTGACCTAGTGACCTAGTTTATGACCAGGCACAACCCAGTTTCGAACTCGGCCGAGATTTCATTGAGGCAAAGCTTCTTACCAAGTTTCATGAAGATGGGACAAGAAATGTGGCCTCTAGAGTGTTTACGAGCAAATGTTAACGGACGGACGGACATACGACGGACAAAGACCGGTCACAAAAGCTCACCTGAGCAATCAGGTGAGCTAAAAAAAATGAATTTCTAAAATTACAATAAATCATATTTTCATTCATGCGATGCAGGACTGTTATTATTATAAAGTACTGTAAACTAAATTACTTTAACAATTTATTTTATCCAGCGATTTTGAGTAACAGTTCATCTTAAGCATCTTTAAGTTTAAGCAACTTATCTGCATAATTTGAAAAAAAAATAAATTTCCAAAAATTACAAGAAATCATCTTTTCATGCATGCGATGCAGAAACTGCATTATTATAAAGTACTGAAAACTTACCACTCGTTTCTTTAAGAAGGGATGTGTTTCTGATTTACAGATATACTTTAATTTCGAATTTAACTGGGTAATTTTCTGGTTATCCTTCCGACTATCGCTCTACGCTCAAACATTCAAACTGTCCGGCAAAACAAAACAAAGACCGGAAATCGACGCCTCGAGCATGCGTTAACATGCGAGATTAAACAACGTGGTTTGAATTTTTCTTTTAATTTTAATATTCTGTTGTTAATAGTTCACATATCGATAGTCAACAAATGTGTATGTAATGCTACAAGCAAAATAATTATTTGAAACAAAAATAATAAAAAGTATAACCTTTCACCTAGCGGCGATACTGAATTCGAGGGAAAAAAACTATCGGCGATACTGAATTCAAGGGAGAAAACACAAAATACTGCTTAAAATGTTAAAATAAACCAGCAATACACTACCGGATCGATACATATTGAGATGTTTTGAATCACGTTGACGCAGATATTTTTCAATGAAAACATCAGTTTCTAAAACAGATTAACACTGCCCAAGGCCGGAAGTTATTATTCGACACCGTCGCAGATAATGGCGTCTTCCACTTCTTCTATCCCGACCAAAACGCCATGATGCCGCCAAAGGGCGACATTGTCAACATCGTCTCCAGCCACGAGACCAGCACGCTGCTGTCACTGGTTGCCACTGCAGGCATCGCAGAAACACTGAAAGGTACGGCCCGTGTATGTGAATTAAAATTAAAAAGGGGAACCCGTGTTTGTCTGTTAAGCGTAGTGGTTTGAACATCTGGCTTTGTCACCAAAGGTTGGTTGCTAGTAACCATACTATCGGGAACTCCACGAAACCATCACAGCACTAACCTTCACGTTATTTGAGTATTTCAGTAGAACCGTAATTGACTTGACATTGCAGTCATGATTCAAAACTTGCCCGAAAGTTGAAAAACTTTTAAGGTTAATGAAGCTTCACAAAATTCCAACTCGACGCTGAAGGAAATACATAGAAGTGATATAATTTTTTATATATCCCATACAGGTACTTGTCGTAGGTACGTTAAATGCTTATTATCTAAAAAGGAAGCATATCTTTATCATTAAAATTATGAGATCATAAATAAAAAACGGTTGGAAATCGGAAAGGCAAAGCCGCTTGACATAACGAATCATCTTACGTGTACACCACAGGTAGGTAGCGTGTGGCTATGATATTAATTAGTGAAAACATCATTTTGAATGATAAATAATCATATTATAACGAAAAATTAACTTTTCTGAAAAAAAATATTTCACTATCAAATATATATATAACAAGGTATGCAACTCAAAATCAGCCCAAAACGGGGTGCATCGCTTTGAACAGCCATATCTTCATCAATTGTGCAGCGATTTTCACGATCTCGGTCTTATTCAACGCAGAAATGAATTTCCTTTCTGGAAATGTATATGTCTTGCAATATTTTTTATAAATGCTGGGTCAACTTTTTAGAAATAACACGATACACAACTCGCATGACCCAGTTGACAGTGATCATGCTGTCTTTAAGACCGAAATCTTCACGGAGTAAAGGGCATCTTCCCTACAAAGTTCATGTAGTTCGATACCATAATTCAATAAAACGTATGAAAAAACATTATTACCGTTCTTGTCGTTACATTTTGCATCAAGACTAACTGTCCAGCGCCGTTTGAAACCTTTGTTAACAAACATTTCAACTAACTGACATTTTAAACATACGAGTGATTTCATTGGTCCAATGCGGAGGTGTGTCTTTACAACTGGAGATTTCATTCATAAAGAATGCATGATCACTGTCAACTGGGTCATGCGTGTTGTGTATCGTGTTATTTCTTAAAAGTTGACCCAGCATTTGTAAAAATATGATATACATGATATACATCCTTCATTGAGCAGTTCTCGGCGTCGATACGCTCGTAGGCGATCACGTCAACGCTCACGGAGACGCTACTTTAGGAGACCTTATTTCCAGAGTAGCCGAACAAGTTCTCGGCATTGCAGGTATATTGGACGTCGCCACTCCTCACATAGGCGTTAACGTACCAACTGGTTATATTGACGCTCCCCATGTTATTTCTTTACGTAATATTATGTCTCTATTCCACGTATGTTGGTTCCCTTATGGCATCCACACATGTTGCAGTCACCGAACATTATTTGTATACGAACACTAGTTCGTTTAACTTTTAGGCTTCGGGATTAGGTGCTCATCTCATCACTACGACTACATTGGACACTTTGTGCCTCCCAATACTGATAATCTACCGCAGTTTTCCGGTTTACATTATCTGTTAGATAACTTCGTGGATAGTCATTCTTTTGCACCAGATATTTTCATTCTGACGCAATCATATTATGACCGGTCCGGTGCGATCACCTGTCACCAGTCACCGGTCATATCACCGGTCACCGGTCAGAACAAGTAGTCTTTCATCTTCATCGGACTATTTTTCCTCTTCTTCTTCGTCATCATCATCGGACTATTCTTCCTCCTCTTCTTCGTCATCGAATGACTCTTCATCGTTTACTTTAATGATGTCTCATCGCCATCGGATTGGACTTTGGCACGCTCTTCTTTTCCGAGCAGTTATCGGCATTGATGTCAGACCATATGGATTCCACCATATTTCGGTCTTTAACCAGTAACGTCTGCGGTCATATTATGACTGGTCCGTTCACCTGACTACAGCCACCGGAAATTGACCGGTCCAGTTCGGTCACCAGTTACCAATCACCGGTATTACCCTGTGTTTTCATCGGTCATATGATGTAGCCCCACGGGTATCATCCATTCTGGTGCTGGATAATGAACTAATAATACAAGAAAATTATGAAAAATTATCTGGTATTCCTACTTCTATCTCAGCCGGCTACATGCAGACAACTGGTCTTGCAGATGGTGCGGCTGAAGCGGGCTCGGAGTCAAACATTGAGGTCGAACATTACTATTTGACCTCTATTAATCACATGTATAATTTATGTTCGAGACCCTAAGGGTGAATTTTTAAACCGCCTTTACCTGTCGGCTACAGACTTTGCAGTCACTGTCACGGAACAGTTGGGACACAACGTGACTCTAGCAGGATTAGCAAGACGATAGTTCATGTCGACTTCTAATTTTCTATTGCTCCTACGACAGTGCATGTTTTCAAGTTACTGGAATCAACAATAATTCTGCTCCATCGTCATCGAAAGTCCCTTAGGACATGACTTTGCCTAAACCGCTTGATGGCTGTAACAATTTGGGTTTTTCCAAACTGCCGGGTCAGTGTTCTGACATTATCATACTTTCGCTTCCTATGCCAGTTGTTTCTACTACTATCTCAGTTATTTACTCCATGCTGGATAATTGACAACTGAGAGAGGGCTGATACATAGGATTGCCTACCAGCTTGACCGCATGGCGGCCACAGTCTTGTAGATGGCTTGGGGGCTATTAATGTCAGATCTTAGATGCTAAGGATCTGGAGGGACCTCATCTTCTCTTTTCATCTTCGAGATTCCCTTGTTCGATACAATTTTATTAGAAAGAACAACCCTTTACTTTTAAAGTTATTCTTCTATTACACTTCTGGCTCTAACAGACCGTCTTTCTATAACTGGTCGTATTCCTATCGGAATTCGTCTGGTTACGATTCTTGACATAAAGGGCTTAACAAAGCCGAATTTGAAGACTTCCAAGCCTTCTACCGGCAAGAGTGGACCTCCCTGAGGTTACTCTTAGGGGTTTCACTTTTTCTGCCACCACACCTCCGGAGGTACCATTTTCAGTCATACTTCTGTGCTTTGCAAATCGATGTCGTCACGACCTTTATTCTCCAGGATTATAAAGTCGCCATTTATTGGTGCAAGAAAGACTTTACTGTAGATAGGTCATAGTTTTTAAAGTGTTCAACACTTTCCTATTCTACCAAAGTTCTATTCTAATGGAGTGGGAAAGTTCGGATTGCCGTAATTTCTTTCCCCAACCATCCTTGATTAATTGTTCCGGCCACCGGTCGGTATTTACCGGTCTGGCCACCAGTATTTCTGCTTGGACATCTTTTCTTAATTCCTATTCAGCTTTATTTTTAATTTTGTTGCAACCTGCACATCAACATCTTGAAAAGCAACCATTCTTTTTAGATGCTTTTCATTTGCAACACATCTTCACGACTCCTATGTGATGGTGTCAACAGACAAAATACCAGTCGTACTTTACCTCCAGACACAGAGGTGAACAGATTATCATTCATTGTAACTGGAATCCAGGAACTTAATTGTTCTTGGCAGTTTTTTACTGTCACATTAGACACTTCATTTGGAAGTGGTCAACTTCAATTCTCTTTCGTTTAGTTTTCCGTTCGGTTTAAATGAGATGTGATTTGCGCATGCGCGGCAAGTTTTGCAGATGGCGGAGACGAAGCCGCAAAGCAATATCGAGGAACGTAGTTCCTCATTTAACGCTAGTTATAAGAGAAAGGCGATCGGAGATCGCAGTGTAAATGCTGAACAACGTGAACGCAGTTCACAGAAATCGATCCAGCAGCGTGTGCGATTGTTACACATTCGTCCGCTTGACACTAACTGGATACTTATATTTAAATTCCATCCATTCTATTATTTTGGAATATCTTGGTGAGCTTTTACCATATCTTCGTGGTCTCTACTTGGTGACCCATGGGATTATGGTTCAACGACCTTTTTCATTCTCCTGTACAGTGTTTTCAGGAAACTTCTTCACAGGTCAAATATCATATCTCAGAATGACATATTTTATACGGATCCAAACATGTGCTACTACACGTCTTGCCATTATTTAGTTATCTCTACAGAAGAACGTTTTTCTGTTAGAGCTTCAATCCCTGTTACTTTTGCAAGGATAATTTCACCAGAAATATGTATGAGATTCTCTGGAAATTCTTTTTTGATTGGGTATTCTAGAGCATATTCATTACCTCAATCACTTGGCTAGATGCATAGAGGTTTGTCTCATCTTTTTCTTTGATGATAAGAATTTGTTATTGGTTCCTAGCTGGAATTCATTGTATAAGTGATTTATTAAAAAATGGAACCTTTATCTCTTGCAATGACCTTCATAAATGTACAATTTGAACATAAATTTCATTCATTATACAGGGGTGACAAGAGCGATAGATACTTGGTTGAAAAAAATGTCATATATCTTGTCCGACCCGACAAATTATCAAACCCTTTTTACCACCATTATTTCAACATGTACTGAAAAACGAATTTGATGCAAAACAAATATACACCATTCTAAACAAAAAAATGAACAACCATCTGTTAAACAAAAATGGTGTAAAAAATAAATACCATAATTAATGAACAAGAATGGAACTGCTTATTTGAACTACCCTTTTTAATAACCAATGATGTAAAGGTTCAGTGGTTCCAATATAGGCTAATTCGCAGGATACTTGGAACAAAAGTCATTTTAGTAAAAGCAAACAAAGTGAGGAAAATTTAGAACATTTATTCTGGGAGTGTCAAATATCTAAAGCAATTATTGATTAAATATTACCAGAACAATCTTTTCCTTTTATTAACATGACAATCCTACTACTTGGATATTCAATCAAGTCTGCTACAGCCATAAATAATGTTATTTTGTTTGTTAAGCTATTCCGGTACAAGTGTAAAATGAATAAATATATTCCAAGTATAATAGGAGCAAATAAATACATTAAGTATGAATGTGATAACTTGAGAAAAATATCAATATCAAAAAATAATTTAGAATAATTTGACAGGAATGGGAATTATTTAATGATATTGTCTTACGGACTTGGAATTAAAATTTCATGATTGTTGTAGTTTTATAGTACTTTTTACAAATACTAACTCAAGCGTACCGTTACTCAAATAAAATTAAATGTCTACGTTATAAAATACAACGATATGCACATATTAATATGTCATTATGCCTTTCTTATCTATTATTATAATGTACACATTCTACTCAGCATATACTCACTTGATGTTTTTTTCCTTCTTTATGTATTTTTCAACACTAAACTACTACATGTAATAGTAATGTTTACTAGATACATTACTAACTTATACGCTTAGTCATCGATGAATACTATTACGAATAACTTATGATATGTGTTTGATGCATTACATGTATTTTTGTTTCCATTTTCTTACGTCTAATTGCAAAACAATATTGTTATTATTCATATTGTATATAGATGCAATCACAAAATAAAATGTGTTGAAATTTTTTTTTTCTTATCTCCATCAAAGGATACAGATTATGCTTTCGCATACCTTGGCTTTCATAATTCATCACAACTCTGTGTTGACTTACATTTTTCGGAACTGATCCAAGCCATGGAACTTCAACACTATGTGTTTCGTCCCTTTACCTCTTAAGGGGATTTGGCTTGCGTTATTGGGTTGCTTACTAGGCTTCCTATGAACCTTTACATCAGGCTTGTTAACAGTTCCAATATAATGTTAAGACGGGTTTCCTCCTTATTATGGCTTCAACCATACGGAGAAGTGAAATTCGTGCTTTTTCTGTTGAATACGACCATTTTCAGTTTGATCGCCAGAATTCCTTGTTTAACATCAACTCCTCTATATAGCTTCTAAAAATCTTCAAGTTTCTAAGATTTTCTTAAACTGTGAGACATGAAGATGAAGATAGAATTATATGGCCAATCGGGGCTTTGAAGTTCTATCTCAGCAGTGTTAGTCCATTAGATGTTCTAAAAAGACACTTCATTTCCCTTAAAAGGGGGGGCGGGAGATGTGTATGCGGCTTCTATTTCTCGTGGTTAGACCTCGACTAAGGAAGATTTACTCTTAACTCTAATCTAAGGATTCATTTTTCTTTTAAGGATCTGACAGCATTAATTAAGAGCTCTGTCTGTTTGGTGGGCGTCTATTAATCACTGTTTATGGGTTCTACAGTGATGGGAAAATATATAGTTTAGTTTAAACATATTTTATTGTATATACACATTCATTTACAAACAATTACATATAATAGACAGTTTGAGGTATATGTATACAAATGGATTGGGCCTAGAGTTATACCAACATCATCGAAGGGCCCTCTCCATAATATATACGAGCCTTCCCACCGGAGCTTCAAAATCAGCTTTTAGATAGCAGGTATTGTATTAATGACATTTAAACAAATTTTAAAAGTAAAATTCATTTTAGTTATTAAATACTTACCTGCTATCGGTAAGTCCCACCTCCCACCCCGCTATTCGATTAATATTTTTCGGCGTAGCTGTAATAAAATTTACCGCGGCTAGACACGAATGAATACACTTCATTTAGTCCGTTGGCTGATTTGAGCATACCACCAGAACATTGGAAACGTGAACGCGTCTTTGTTACACTGTTTTACTGCGTGTTCAGCATGAAACAATTTTATCTCTAATGAAAATGCTTGATATATAAAACAGTTTTACACTAAACACTCGACATCAATACAGTGTGTGCGTGCACCTTTTATTTTCAGAGGATTGCCAGCGCTAGAGCGTTTGTACTTAAAGGCTATCTTTAGTAATTACTTTCATAATCATGTCTGTGTACTAGTATATTTAAGTTCATAAAAGTATCGTTTTTCCCTAACCTGATATTCGTGCAGTCAGTTTGATACTTAGCACACATTGTTGAGTGCATGCTGCCTAGGATTTGTAAAATACATTGCAAATTGCTAGTTTTGATATCAACTTGAAGGTATATTTGTAAGCAATAAGAAAATGAGCCATTTTGTGCTCTACTTTTTGTGTTGATGGTTCCCGGCTTTGAAAGTAGGTCATACTATTTGAGCCCAAAATGGTTGTCTGCACAGCTGTCGAAACCGGTTTGCCTATTCTAAGGTAAATATTTTGAGTTAGCACACATAGAATTTAATGACATGCATTTTTTCAAAAGATTATGCATTTATCTTTCCAATGATGTATGATGATATAGTGGGTATGCGCTTGATCATGGTAGAAATTGATATCGAACTTCAACTATTTTATATGTAATATAGAAGGAAATTAATTGCGCATGCGTAACCTTAATAGCAGGTATTTAATAATTAAAATGAATTTTACTTTAAAAATTTGTTTTGATTACACATTGTTACGGTCTCGAAAATCCTCATGATCCTTTTCTCTCCCTACAGAGGTGTTGAAGTATCATTTGATCCCGGACACATAATACTCTTTAGGCTTTTACGACGGGCAGCGGCTGAATACTTTGGACGGTCATGAGCTGATCAATGTCCACACCATTAGTAAGCATTTTTTAGACTTTTTTGTCCCCTACCGGTTTCACCGGAGTGGACTTATGGTTTGCGCTTTGTGCGTCTGTGAGTCTGTCTGTCACACTTTTCTAGATCCTACGATAACTTTAAAAGTTCTTCATATTTTTTCATGAAACTTGAAACATGGATAGATGGCAATATGGACATTATGCACGTCATTTAATTTTGTTCCTACGTCAAAAATTATGGTTGCTATGGCAACAAATAGACTAACAAGGGCTGTTTGTAAAACATGCATGCCCCCCTATATGGGCTATAAGTTGTAGTAGCAGCCATTGTGTGAATACGTTTTTTGTCACTGTGAACGGTGGTGGTGGTGGTGTTAGTGGTGGTGGTAGTGGTAGTAGTAGTAGTATTATTAGTAGTAGTAGTAGTAGCAGCAGCAGCATCAGCAGCTGCAGCAGCAGCAGCAGCAGCAGTAGTAGTAGTAGTAGTAGTATGCATTACAAAAATGCAGTTAGCCTTACATTTGGTAAAATTTAAATATATTACAAGGGAGGCAAATGCTGTAACAATAAATTTAAACTTATTGCATTTGTTTCCCCTGTATATAAGAAAGATATAATAGTGTATTACCTCCCCTGTCCTGCTTATATTTATATTAATCAACAAAATTAAACATTAACATAATATTTAATATACAAAATATACAAAAAATCTCATATTCTGATAATATTTTTACTGATCCACTGTATTTTACTAAAAGGATGATGTTTCATTGGACTGATAATTATAGATTTAGGATTACAGACCAGTTGCTTCAGTAATATTGTTCAGAGTGTGCCCTGTTGGCCGCGTATGCATTCTTGAGTTATCATTCAAAAACCATTTTACTATTTCGAGTCACCGTGACCTTGACCTTTGACCTAGTGACCTCAAAATCAATAGGGGTCATCTGCGAGTCATGATGAATGTACCTATGAAGTTTCATGATCCTAGGCCCAAGCGTTCTTGAGTTATCGTATGACAACCACCTGGTGGACCGACCGACCGACAGACCAACACTAGCAAAGCAATATACCCCCTCTTCTTCGAAGGAGGGCATAAAAATACTGCTGAAAAAGGTGGTTTTCTGGATTCTGCAATAACTTTAAGTTCTTTATAGTTTTTCATGAAACTTGAAACATGGATAGATGGCAATATGGACATTATGCACGTCATTTCATTTTGTCAAAAATTCTGGTTGCTATGGCAAAATATATATAAAAACAAGAGGGCCAAGATGGCCCTAGTTCGCTCACCATTTCTTACAAGGCCTTGTTTATTGCTTACCGGTAGTTGAAAATTCAGTACTCTAGAGCATATTAGATTGGTTTTCTTCTATTTACTTTTGCAGTGTGAGCATATAATTAATTTTGATTGAGTACTGTCCGTTTGCATGGGTTTTTTGCAATGCAAACATTTGAAAGTAATGCTAATTCTACATGTGTTTACAAGGTTTTTGTAAGATTTGGACCTAGAAATGTGGCCTCTAGAGTGTTTACAAGGTTTCTGTATAGCCAAATAAGGAATCAGCCCCGCCCACAAAGGTGGAATTTCTGACAATGGTGGAGCCGGTAGGGGACATATATTGCTTGGCCATAGTCTTGTTATATTTGCCAATTACTGAATGTGATGGTTATTTTAAATATCTGTGCGACTTTTGATCATTTATCATTTTTAGACTTCCAAATGTGACTACATAATACCATTCCAGGTATAATTAAGATGGTTGTCAAGTGACATCAGACGGAGTACGATTGATCTCCAACTCCCACGTGACCAAGGCTGATATTGGGGCTACTAACGGGGTTGTACATTACATCGACACTGTCCTTATCCCACCACGTCACGCCAACATTGTCAGGTAGATGACGTCACCAATCACCGTTAAACTGTATTGGCATCGTCGTAATAATAATTAATTACGGATTATTCTGCAACAAGAGTTTTTTAGCGACTCAAATGTGTCAAAGGTTTATTAAGACACTCTTAAGCCTGTTCCCAAGGTAAAAAAAGTATGTGTTGTCTGAGAGAGAGCATTTTAAACATTCTGTAGGAAAATGATGTTACTCACACCCTAACAATTATATGAAATACACATTAACCTACCATGACTTATAGACTAGTATAGGTCAACATGTGTCTTATTCATTTGGAAATTTTCCATCCATAATCTGTCCAGTTTTCTTTTAAAAACAAAATTTAATTTGAAAATGTATTTGTATATAATAAATGTACATTACAAAATACTTATTGAGATTCCTAGAGTACACAAAAAGTTACAAACAAAAAAGTTACAAACAAAACATGAAAACTCAATTTTCACATTGTTAAACATAAGGCAACCCCAAAGGAATGTTTATTAATTGGTGATGGATTTTTTTTAATATTTATTATTTTTTTTTTTAACATGCACTCAAATTTGCAAATTGTTAAAAATCATGATAAAAATTACAACAACAAACACATATGCCCCAAGTGGAGACCTTGTCAATATAATCATATAACATCTATACAAGAATCACAGCTTTGTAGCTAACAGTTTTGGTGTCAGAAGAAATGCATCATTTTGGTAAGGAAGAATATGGACTGTCTGATTAAGTCTCTAAGTCCAACAAGAGCACCGCATAACGGGTGCCATGCTCGGCTCGGCTGCGGGTGCAGTTTTGAATAAATGAAAGCTTGACACAATTTTTTTTTAAGAGGTCACAGTGACCTTGACCTTTGACCTAGTGACCCCAAAATGGGTGTGGCGTGTAGAACTCATCAAGGTGCATCTACATATGAAGTTTCAAAGTTGTAGGTTGAAGCACGTTGATTTTAGAGCAAATGTTCAAAACTTTAACAAACCTTGATACGGACGGCGGACACGACGAGCTGGCTATGACAATACCTCGGGTTTTCTACGAAAACAGCCGAGCTAAAAATAGGTCATTGTCAATGTGAAAATGAGGTCAGGTAATATGGGTGTTTTAAAAGAGTTCATAGACATCATCCATGCATGTAAGAACGTTTTGTAGGAAACATAATTAATGTTATATGAAACACGTGATTTGGGGTTATCCAAGAATTTGATCATTAAGAATTATTTTTAGTCCAAATGTAGATCATAGTTAAAAATGTGGTCGGGTGATGTAGATTTCCTGAAAATTTTCATAAAGAACATCCTGCAAGTAACAAATATTTTTAGCAGTGTTATTTTATATTATGGCAAATTCAGTTATGTTCGGGTTACCAAGAGTTCCGACAATCTCAAGTCAAGTCCAAAAGCAGGTTATTGTAAAGTTTAGATGAAGTGAGGTCATGTTGGTGTGTTGATAGTATTCAGGGTCATCGTTGGTGCAAGTCTGAAAGCTTGGCAGGAAGCATTATTGATGTTAGACAAACAAGTTATCTTGAGTTAAACAATAATTTGCACCTTCTCAATTAGCCTAAAAGTAGGTAAAGGTCAATTTCGGTTAACCTCATATGGACAGAAAGAAGGACGGACAGGTCAACCACTATAAGCATCCCAGCATAAACATGTGACCAGCACATTTGCAGAATAAATCAATCACATCATTAACATAAATATCATAAGTGAAAAAACTTATTGAAAAGATTATCTAATATAAGCAAACAGTACTGCACATGACAAAAGATCTAGGATTGTTAAAAGCAATCATTACAGCTGATAATGGCTCACCAGTGATTTATACGTTACTACATAAAAATGTAATTGGCAATTGACCGGAATAAAAAGAGATTTTGATCATAAAAGACTCCCATTTTAAAATCTGATTTAAAATGATATAAAAGTAAATAAGATGGCCATGATGGCCCTGAAGCCCTCATCTAAGTTATAAGAAATCAAATTGTTGAAACTTGACCTGGTCGTGGTGACCTTGTTTTAGACACAGGTTACCCAGATTCAGACTTGACCAGACTTCAACCTGCTAACCAAGTTTCATCAAGATAAAAATAAATGAGGCCTCTATAGAGGTGACAAAAATGATCTAAGATTTGACATGTGTACCTAATTGTTGATGCACATGATCTAGATTCAGACCCAGCCAAGATATATTCAAGATAAACATTCTGACAAAGTTTTTTTTTAAGATTGAATTGTTAATGTTGCATCTACAGTTATGACAAGGTTTACTAAGATTTGATCTTGTGCCCTAGTCTTTGGATGCATGTGACCAAGATTCTTTATCAGCTTAGATATTGTCAAGAGACACATTCTGACCAAGTTTCATCAAGATTGAGCCAAACAATGTGGTTTCTAGCTTAGTAACAAGGTTTTAATGAGCATTGATCGTATTACATCGTATTTGGACATATGTGACACATAATCAAACATGGCATAGATATTTTCAAGTTAAACACTGTGTCCATGTTTGATCCAGATTAAGTCATTAATGTGGCCTCTTTAGTGTTTACAAGGTTTTTCTATGATTGGGAACAAGTTTTGAAACTAAGTTCGAACTCAGCCTTGATATTGTTAATATAATCATTCTGACCAAGTTTCATCAAAATTGAGTCATAAATGTGAATGCTTCAGTGATAACAAGTTTGAGTGTGGCCCCTAGAGTTATAACAAGATTTTTCTATAATGTGATCTCTTACCTACTGTTTGGATACACATAATTGTGTGCTCAAGTGAACTAAAAATAAACAAGGCACAAAATTGTCACAAAACCAGGTTTTCAATTTGAAAAAAAGTCTGATAAAGGGAGACAACCCAAACTGAACTGATTGTTTAAAATTAACCCCCTTTGTTTCAAAATAAATATATTTTTAGTCGTGGTGACCTTGACCTTGGAGATACTGACGCAATTCTTTCATGCGACACACCTTCCCATGATGGTAAACAAATGTGCCAAATGATTTTAAAATCTCACAATGAATGACATAGTTATGGCCCGGACAAGCTCATTTATGGCCATTTTTGACCTTTGAACTCAAGGTGTGACCTTGACCTTGGAGATATCGGCGTAATTCTTTCGCGCGACACACTGTCTAATGATGGTGAACAAATGTGCCAAAGGATTTTTAAATCTGACAATGAACGACAAAGTTATGGCCCGGACAAGCTTGTTCCGCCTGCCTGCCAGCCCACCCGCCAACATTCGCCTATCTAATAACCAGTTTTTTCCTTCGGAAAACCTGGTTAAATATATAAATACTTCACGATGTTTCCTTTGACAACATCTAAACAATTAAATCATGGAGAGAATGGTTTCGCAAAAATGCTTACTAGAGTTTTGAAAAGTGAAGTTATATACAATAATTATTTAAGCGCAAAACAATACTTTACCAATATAAATAATATAATTGATATGAATATTCAAAAAATTCTAATTATTATTCCTGAGTAAAAGGTATTTTCAATAATGGGACTTGAATTGTGAATAATCATAAGAACAATAAGCACCCAATAGTGTAGTATGCCTATGGTCATAGGTTTGAGTCTAAGTAGAAACAGAAAATATGTTTGCTAAATCAATTTAACATTAACAAAAGTAAAGTCCCATCTAGGCATCAAGTCATCACCACATTAAGAGTGTAGCATGCAAAAGCTGTATCTGGTTCAGATATTTCTAGCAGATTCAACAATTTCATATTTGGTTAGAGAAATCCGTCTGACACATATATCTGACAGTAAACAAACATAAAATCAAACATTTGTGGCAAAATAAAAGTAAACTCTTAGACCGCCTGTGTGTTATAATTTGATCTTCTACAATAGCTGAAGCCTAGCACAACCTTAAATTATCGATACTAATTGCAGTAATTGGCAAAGCATACACTAGCCACATTTTTTGTTGATTGTCTACAAAAGCTGAAGCCCAGCATAGTTGTAAATTGTTTCGTGCTAATTAGCCAACCATACACTAGCCACATAATCAGTCCCAGTTGACCACAGCTAGTCGATCTTAGCTGGAAAAATCAAGTTTCTTCTTCTTGATTGCAAAAAATTGATGCAAGGTTGTTTGGCCAGGTATCTCCGCTGTAATCTTCCCCTTACGGCTCCCTGTTAAGAATTCGAAAATTTATGTTTTTTTTATAAAAGTGAAAATATATTCTCAGTCAGTTAAGTGTTTTGCTAAAATAATTATTTTGTTGAAATAACAAGAGCACCGCCTAACGGGTGCCATGCTCGGCTGCGAAAGCTTGTCAGATTTTTTTTTTGAGAGGTCACAGTGACCTTGACCTTTGACGTAGAGACCCAAAAATGGGTGTGGCGTGTAGAACTCATCAAGGTGCAGCTACATGTGAAGCTTCAAAGTTGTAGGTAGAAGCACTTTGATTTTAGAGCCAATGTTAAAAACCTTAACAAAATTTTAGCACGACCTGGATGACACACGACGGACTCGGACATGACGAGCTGGCTATGAGAATACATCAGGTTTTCTCCTAAAACAGCCGAGCTAAAAATGACATAAAAAATCAAGGTATACTGCATAAAGTATAAGTTGAATGGCTTCTAGCTAACACTTTTTAGCGTGATACTGGAAAAGTTTATTAATAGTGGTGGTGATGGGAGCACAAGCAAAATATGAGATTAAGTCCCTTTATAACATCATTTAAACTTAGTTTTCACTTTTAGTTACAAGAATATATAAGTGGTAAATGAGTTTATGAAATTGTTTCAAGTTGTCTTTCTATTTTTGATAACAATAAGATTGCATCTAATGAACGAGAGTGCCAACTTGTAACAAAATATGTCCGATGAAATGTCTGCTAGGTCTGCAAGCTATCAAAGCATATGTTTTCCATTTAACACCATATTCAAAACCTAATTTATACAAAGGGAAACAATTTTCTATTTTGAATAACATTGACCTGGACATGATCGGCCCAACTTCAATCCAAACCAAGGTCTTTATTTAAGTTACCTACACACAAATTTTGAATGCAATACCTCAATACAAAATGAAGTTGTTAAGGAGAATCAATTTTTCTATTTAAAGAAAGTGACCTTGACCTTATCAGCCCCAAGTTCAATTCTATGCTAGGTCTTTTGTGATGCTTAATAATATCGAAACTTTCATCAGGATTGGTTGATGCAAATTTAATTTATTAAACCACTTCTTTGAGAGCAATTCAAGGACCACTATTTAGAAAAGCAACAGGCGAACTGGTTGGTTACAAATTTGGGTCAAGATATTATGCCCATAGACATTTTCACCAAGTTAGAAGATAAAACATATACAATCAAAACTACTTGAGTCAGAGAAAGGACAAGGTTGATTGTGCCAATGCTGTTATAATAAAAGTTCGATACTTCTGAAGTGCTTGAAGTTCATGCGATCTGGCTAGTTATCGCCCATAAACATTATCATTTAAGTTTTATGATAATCTGATTTTAACTTTTGAAAACAAACTTTAAAGGGATCTTTTCACGCTTTGGTAAATTGACAAAATTGAAAAAGGTTGTTTCATATTCGCAAATTTTCGTTTTAGTTATGATATTTGTGAGGAAACAGTAATACTGAACATTTACCATGGTCTAATATAGCCATTATATGCATCTTTTGACGATTTTAAAACCTAACAAGAGCACCGCCTTGCGGGTGCAGACCGCTCATCTATTTTCTTTTTAAAGGTGAAGGGACTCTCATTTTCAATCACAAAGGAGGGAGGGGTGGAGTGAAGAGCGATGCATTAGGTGCATTGTGTGGGGGTGTGGACATTTATTACATTTTCTTCCAAAAATGCGAAAAAAAGAAAAAAAAAATCAGGGGGTGTGGGGTAGGGTGGGGGGGGGGGGGGATTCTTGGGTGCGATGGTTAGACGGTATTTCAAACATAAAATAATAAAAATAAATATTTGTGTTTTTTAAACCGTTTCAAAAAAAAAAATGGGGGGATGAGGTGGGGGGGGTATAGTGTGAGGGTGTGGTGGTAATTTGTGAGATGATCTTCAAAAAAAAAAAAAAAAAAAAAATAGGGGGGGGGGTTCGGGTGGGGGGAGGGGGGGGTGGGGGGGGGGATTCTTGGGTGCGATGGTTGGATGGTATTTCAAACATAAAATAATCAAAATAAATAGTTTTGTTTTTTAACCGTTTAAAAAAAAAATTGGGGAGGGGGTGGGGTGGGGGGGGGGTATAGTGTGAGGGTGTGGTGGTCATTTGTGAGATGATCTTAAAAAAAAAAAAAAAAAAAATAGGGGGGGGGGGGGGGTTGGGGGGGGGGGGGGCACGGGCGATGGTTTGGGTGGAGTCTATTGTGGTATGTCAGGTAAGAGTAGTTTTGTCAAAGTATCAATCAAATCTAATCATAAATAAAGAAGTTATGGCAATTTTAGAGCAATTTAATAATTTGACCTTGAGAGTCAAGGTCATTCAAAGGTCAAGGTAAAATTCAACTTGCCAGGTACAGTAACCTCATGATAGCATGAAAGTATTTGAAGTTTGAAAGCAATAGCCTTGATACTTAAGAAGTAAAGTGGATCGAAACACAAAATTTAACCATATATTCAAAGTTACTAAGTCAAAAAAGGGCCATAATTCCGTAAAAATGACATCCAGAGTTATGCAACTTGTCCTTTTACTGTACCCTTATGATAGTTTGCGAGTGTTCCAAGTATGATAGCAATATCTATGATACTTTAGGGGTAAAGTGGACCAAAACACAAAACTTAACCAAACTTTCAATTTTCTAAGTATAAAGGGCCCATAATTCCGTCCAAATGCCAGTCAGAGTTACATAACTTTGCCTGCACAGTCCCCTTACGGTAGTTAGTAAGTGTTGCATTGATACTTAAGGAATAAAATGGACCTTAACACAAAACTTAACAAAAATTTTCAATTTTCTAAGTATAAAAAGGGCACATAATTCTGTCAAAATGCACGCCAGAGTTATCTAACTTTGCGTGCCCAGTCCCCTCATGATAGTAAGTAAGTGCACCAAGTTTGAATGCAATAGCATTGATACTTTCTGAAAAAAGTGGACCTAAACGCAAAACTTAACCAAAATTTTCAATTTTCTAAGTATAAAAAGGGCACATAATTCAGTCAAAATGCACGCCAGAGTTATCTAACTTTGCCTGCCCAGTCCCCTCATGATAGTAAGTAAGTGTACCAAGTTTGAATGCAATAGCATTGATACTTTCTGAGAAAAGTGGACCTAAACGCAAAACTTAACCGGACGCCGACGCCGAGGTGATGACAATAGCTCATAATTTTTTTTCAAAAAATAGATGAGCTAAAAATTATAAAGCGTTGCAACGCGAAACGATTGAATAATTTGGAGAGTTCTGTTTTTGTCGTTAAATTTTGTGAAACTACGACGATTGCTTATATAATGTATAAAATACGTCAAGTATGTGTACTCGGCGGAATAGCTCAGTAGGCTAAAGCGTTTTTACTTCAGGACTCTGGCAGGACTCCAGGGGTCACTGGTTCGAAACCTGCTCCGGGCAATGTTCTTTTCCTTTTTTTAATTTTATTCTTGATTTTTTACTGGAGCTTTTACGATCCAATGTTTACATTTATCAATATAAAGCATTTAATGAATAAGTTAAAAAATGCCAAAATCTGTGAAAAGGCCCCTTTAAAACATATAGCGGAAACTATTTTCCTAAACGCCTGTTTACGTGAGCACCACCTGACCATCCTCCTGATGCTCGGCACAGGTCTTCCCATCATATGTTTTTTTTAAGCAAGTGTAAGAAAGTAACACATTTTTATTATACCGATCTTTAATGTGGTTCTTTTATGTTTTTAATTAAATATTGTATTCAATTAAATAGAGACCATTACCTTTTGGAGGCCTCTTTACTTGATCTTCCTCATATTTTTCAACGAGTGCAGGATATCGCAAAGTCAGCAATTCTCTGGTGACCTTCACCTTTACCCCAGTGGCATGACTTTCACCTGCCCAGGTGTTCACATCTGAAATACCAGACAGGGGAAATGAGAGACTAGCTGCAAGAGGAAAACGCTATAGATGGGCCCATTAAATTCTTATATTTTACAAGATTTATTAAAATAAACCAATTATTGTTTTAAACACTTTTAAACTATGAAATAAGAAAAAATGTCCTTAAGAAAAAGCAGTTGCTTGAAACAGAAATGAGTGTTGGGTTGAGATATTATGTGAATAAAACATAGAAATTATCACACTTCAAATTTGATTTTGACAACTGAAAACATTATTTTCTAATATAAAAGAAATACATAAACATAATTTTATACATTTTTTATCTTGTTCTCTCATTGAAGTTAGTGCATCCATATTTAAATCACTATGACATGACGTAAACAAACACTAAATGAAAAAAAAAAACAAATAAATTATGTATTTTTAATCTAAAGATAGATCAAACAAGAGGGCCTGAAAGGCCCAAAGTCGCTCACCTGAGATAACAAGATATTATTGGGACAAATCTTCTGACCAAGTTTCATGAAGATCGGAAAATAAATGTGGCCTATAGAGTGTTAACAAGGTTTTACTATAGCCATATATGGAAAAATGCCCCGCCCCCTGGCAGCCATGTTTTTCAACCAACCAGCATCATTTTTTAACACATCCAAGATATTATCGGGATGATTCTTCTTATCAAGTTTCGTGAAGATCGGACAGTAAATGTGGCCTCTAGAGTGTTAACAAGATTTTACTATAGCCATATAAGGAAAAATGCCCCGTCTGTTGGAAGCCATTTTTTTCAAGCAAACATAATTTTTTTCAAACTCATCCAAGATATCATTGAGACAAATCTTCTGACCAAAGTTCATGAAGATTGGACAATAAATGTGGCCTCTAGAGTGTTAACAAGGTCTTACTATAGCCATATATAGCCATATACGGAAAAATGCCCCGCCCCTGGTGGCCATGTTTTTAAAACAACCAAAACCATTTTCGAAAACAAATCTAAGATATCATTGGGACAAATCTTCTGACCAAGTTTCATGATGATCGGAAAATAAATATGACCTCTAGAGTGTTAACAAGGTTTTACTATAGCCATATAAGGAAAATAGCCCCGCCCCTGTGGTGGCCATGTTTTTCAATCAACCAGCATAATTTTTGAACTCGTCCAAGATATTATTGGGATGAATCTTCTGACAGAATTTCATGAAGATCGGACTATAAATGTGGCCTCTAGAATGTTAACAAGATTTTACTATAGCCTTAAATAGCCATATAAGGAAAAATGCCCCGCCCCTTGGCGGCCATGTTATTCAAGCAAACGTAACCATTTTCGAACTCATCCAAGATATCATTATGACAAATCTTCTGACCATATTTCATCAAGATTGGAAATAAATGTGGCCTCTACAGTGTTAACAAGGTTTTACTATAGCCATATAAGGAAAAATGCCCCGCCCCCTGGCGGCCATGTTTTTCAACCAACCGGCATCATTTTCAAACTCGTCCAAGATATGTTTGGGATGAATCTCCAGACCAAGGTTCATTTAGATTGGACAATAAATGTGGCCTCTAGAGTGTTAACAAGATTTTACTATAGCCATATAAGGAAAAATGCCCCGCCCCTTGGCAGCCATGTTATTCAAGCAAACGTAACCATTTTTGAACTCATCAAAGATATCAGTGGGACAAAGTTTCTGAGCAAGTTTCATGAAGATCTGAAGATAAATGTGGCCTCAGGAGTGTTAACAAGGTTTTACTATAGCGATATAAGGAAAAATGCCCCGCCCCTGGTGGCCATGTTTTTCAACCAACCGGCATCATTTTCAAACTCGTCCAAGATGTTATTGGGATGAATCTTTTGACCAAGTTTCATGAAGATCAGACAATAAATGTGGCCTCTAGAGTGTTAACAAGATTTTACTATAGCCATATATAGCCATATACTGTGAAACCATTATTAATGTCAAGCATTAATTTTCATAAAATTCGTCAGTCGACCGATTGGTGAATTTAAGATCCTAACGAACAATCATGCTCTATGTTTGAACAAAAACAAACACTAAGTTGACCAATATTTTAAAACTTTACCGCAGACATGAGGCAATTCCAACATAATCCATGCACACATTCACTGCTGTTTCGTAATCAAGATTAATCCGGTTTTGACACAAAGGGATGTAGATTACACAAGGTACTTAACTGACACGTTACACTTCTTTAAAAGGCGTGTGCAGTACAGCTGTATCGAATGCGTTGACTTCGTTTATGTAGAATGGTAATGAATTAGCGCTTATTGTTTATAACTTTATTACCCATTAGGTGCATTGTGTTTTTCAGGGGTGTAGCATATTAGCCATCACGCAGCGAATGCCGATGAAAGACAATAAACCAAATGAAAAGATGACGATGTGTGATCAACATGCGTATTTATCACAAATTAATAAAGAATATTTTAATTGCTGTTTGTTGTTTGATTGTTTGCGTTTAACCACACTTATTACTATTTTATATGTATCAATTTATTTATTTTTAAATTATTGACATTATTGATTTATATACCGGTAGTTTACTTTTTAAGAACAAACACACACATAGAGTTTATAATTTTAATGTTGATATCAGAATAAAAAAGCATTTTATTCAATTATAATAATAGAATAAGACTAATTGGCAATTGGTTTCGTTGTTAAAAACACTCGTTAACGGTTATTCAATCCCACTTGTCCGCTAATCATAACAATGAACGTGTGAATGGCATTCATTAAGAGGGTCCATTACTGTCCCTTGATAACAAAAGACTAGTTAATTGGCATGTGACAAACAGGCCCCTCCTCCTGCAGTAATTCTCAAGTGTGTTCCCGCATATGTATTACACACAAATCGGATATTGACTGACGCATTTTTTTTAATTCAAAATCAGAAATCGGCAAATTTAAGTGCTGACGAAATGGTCATTTTTATAAAAATGACGAAATTTTGTGCTGTCGAAAATAAATGCTTTCACAGTAAAGAAAAATGCCCCACCCCTTGGCAGCCATGTTTTTCAAACAAACGTAACCATTTTCAAACTCATCCAAGATATCATTGAAACCAATCTTCTGACCAAATTTAATGAAGATTGGACAATAAATGTGGCCTATAGAGAGTGAACAAGGCAAATGTTGACGTCGCACAACGGACAACGCACGACGGACAAAAGGCGATCACAAAAGCTCACCATGAGCACGTTGTGCTCAGGTGAGCTAATAAAACATTTTAATCTAAAATGTTTAAAAAGCATATCATATAGAACAATTTTTAGTTATTTGGTAGAAAAATTAAACGTTTAAACGATTACATGTACCAGTTTTGTCCCACTCGACTTCAAGGCAGCTTGTATGATTATCTTTGCACTTCCCAACAATTCTGAAAATTACAGCAACATTGTTTTGCAAAATTCATAAAAGACGAGTAATTCTTTAACATACAGGTATGAATGATATAGCTCTAAATGTGTAAGTTGTGTAGACATGAAGCCTTCAGGAGGACTATAATGTGTAAGTTGTGTAAACATGAAGCCTACAGGAGGACTATAACGTGTAAGTTGTGTAGGCATGAAGCCTACAGGAGGACTATAATGTGTAAGTTGTGTAGGCATGAAGCCTACAGGAGGACTATAATGTGTAAGTTGTGTAGGCATGAAGCCTACAGGAGGACTATAATGTGTAAGTTGTGTAGGCATGAAGCCTACAGGAGGACTATAATGTGTAAGTTGTGTAGGCATGAAGCCTACAGGAGGACTATAATGTGTAAGTTGTGTAGGCATGAAGCCTACAGGAGGACTATAATGTGTAAGTTGTGTAGGCATGAAGCCTACAGGAGGACTATAATGTGTAAGTTGTGTAAACATGAAGCCTACAGGAGGACTATAATGTGTAAGTTGTGTAAACATGAAGCCTACAGGAGGACTATAACGTGTAAGTTGTGTAGGCATGAAGCCTACAGGAGGACTATAATGTGTAAGTTGTGTAGGCATGAAGCCTACAGGAGGACTATAATGTGTAAGTTGTGTAGGCATGAAGCCTACAGGAGGACTATAATGTGTAAGTTGTGTAGGCATGAAGCCTACAGGAGGACTATAATGTGTAAGTTGTGTAAACATGAAGCCTACAGGAGGACTATAATGTGTAAGTTGTGTAGGCATGAAGCCTACAGGAGGACTATAATGTGTAAGTTGTGTAGGCATGAAGCCTACAGGAGGACTATAATGTGTAAGTTGTGTAAACATGAAGCCTACAGGAGGACTATAATGTGTAAGTTGTGTAGGCATGAAGCCTACAGGAGGACTATAATGTGTAAGTTGTGTAAACATGAAGCCTACAGGAGGACTATAACGTGTAAGTTGTGTAGGCATGAAGCCTACAGGAGGACTATAATGTGTAAGTTGTGTAGGCATGAAGCCTACAGGAGGACTATAATGTGTAAGTTGTGTAGGCATGAAGCCTACAGGAGGACTATAATGTGTAAGTTGTGTAGGCATGAAGCCTACAGGAGGACTATAATGTGTAAGTTGTGTAAACATGAAGCCTACAGGAGGACTATAACGTGTAAGTTGTGTAGGCATGAAGCCTACAGGAGGACTATAACGTGTAAGTTGTGTAAACATGAAGCCTACAGGAGGACTATAATGTGTAAGTTGTGTAAACATGAAGCCTACAGGAGGACTATAACGTGTAAGTTGTGTAGGCATGAAGCCTACAGGAGGACTATAATGTGTAAGTTGTGTAGGCATGAAGCCTACAGGAGGACTATAATGTGTAAGTTGTGTAGGCATGAAGCCTACAGGAGGACTATAATGTGTAAGTTGTGTAGGCATGAAGCCTACAGGAGGACTATAATGTGTAAGTTGTGTAGGCATGTAGCCTACAGGAGGACTATAATTTCAAAGGGAACAATAAATCTGATAAAGCAAACAAAGCCTTCAGTGGAACTGTTTTGAAAACAGAGTTGCAAGGTTTGTTTATTTCCAGCAGAATAAGACATGGAAACAATTGAGATGTCTAATTATTTTTTCAAAATACATTTTGCAAGCCTAATCTCCCTCACTCAATCAATTAGCATAGCGTATTTTAAGGAACGTGGGTTCTAACTATGAAGGAAGGCATGTTGAAAACTAATAAGCCATTCACAATACATGTATAATTACCAATGCCCATACCCCATAAACATTAACCTTACATTGATCTTTATGCATTCAAGTAACATAACATTACTTTTGGTATTGGAACAGGCTTAAATAGATGCAATTGTGGAAAGAAACAAGAGCACCGCCTTGCGGGTGCAGACCGCTCATCTATTTTTCTTTTTGAAGGTGTAGGGACCTATCTCAATTTCAATCACAAAGGAGGGAGGGTTGGAGTGGACAGGGGTGTATAGTGTGGGGGTGTGGTCATTTATTACATTATCTTCCAAAAATGAAAAAAATAAATAAAAAAAATAAAAAATAAAAAAAATTTGGGGGGGGGGATTCTTGGGTGGGATGGTTGGACGGTATTTCAAAAATAAAATAATAAAAATAAATATTTGTGTTTTTAACGATGTTTGAAAAAAAAAACAAGAGTGTTTGTCAGAAACACAATGCCCCCTTTTGCGCCGCTTTGATTTTTTTTTAAATTTTTTTTTTACCTTTTACCTTGATGACCTTGACCTTGAACTTCCATTATCAAAATGTGCAGCTTTTTGAGAACGCCGCTTTGAAATATTATTTTTTTACCTTTGACCTTGAAGGATGACCTTGATCTTGAAGGATGACCTTGACCTTGAACTTTCACCACTCAAATGTGCAGCTTCATGAGAACGCTGCTTTAAATTGTTTAATGGCCAAATATCAAGTTTCTATCTTCAATATTGAAAAAGTTATGGCCAATGTTAAAGTTTTTGGATGAACAGACACCATAAATTTGACATTTGACCTTGAAGGATGACCTTGACTTTGACCTTTCACCACTCAAAATGTGCAGCTCCATGAGATACACATGCATGCCAAATATCAAGTTGCTATCTTCAAAAGTGAAAAAGTTATGGCTAATATTAAAGTTTTTTTTCGGACGGACGGACAGACTGACTGACATACTGACGGACAGTTCAACTGCTATATGCCACCCTACCAGGGGCATAAAAATTATTTTTTTGGGGTGGGGGGGGGGGGGGGGTATAGTGTGAGGGTGTGGTGGTCATTTATTAGATGATCTTTAATTTTAAAAAAAGGGGGGTATTCGGGGGGGGGGGGGGGGGGGGGGGTATTTTCAGGGGATGGTTTGGGTGGAGTCTATTGTGGTATGTCAGGTAAGAGTTGTTTTGTCAAAGAATCAATCGAATCTTATCATAAATAAAGAAGTTATGGCAATTTTAGCAAAATTTAATAATTTTACCTTGAGAGTCAAGGTCATTCAAAGGTCAAGGTAAAATTCAACTTGCCAGGTACAGTACCCTCATGATAGCATGAAAGTATTTGAAGTTTAAAAGCAATAGCCTTGATACTTTAGAAGTAAAGTGGATCTTAATACAAAATGTAACCATATATTCAAAGTTACTAAGTAAAAAAAGGGCCATAATTCCGTAAAAATGACAACCAAAGTTATGCAACTTGTCCTTTACTGTCCCCTTATGATAGTCTGTGTGTGTTCCAAGTATGAAAGCAATATCTATGATACTTTAGGGGTAAAGTGGACCAAAACACAAAACTTAACAAAATTTTCAAGTATAAAGGGCCCATAATTCCGTCAAAAAGCCAGTCAGAGTTACATAACTTTGCATGCACAGTCCCCTTACGATAGTTAGTAAGTGTTGCAAGTATGAAAGCAATAGCTTTGATACTTTAGGAAAAAAAGTGGACCTAAACACACAAAAAATGCAAGCCAGAGTTATCTAACTTTGCCTGCCCAGTCCCCTCATGATAGTTAGTAAGTGCGCCATGTTTGAATGCAATAGCATTGATACTTTATGAGAAAAGTGGACCTAAACGCAAAACTTAACCGGACGCCGATGCCAAGGTGTTGCCAATAGCTCATTTTGTTTTTAAAAAAAATAGATGAGCTAAAAATAAAATTTTGTAACATTTTCAATAAACAGAAAAAAAAATCAAATCTTACATCATTCACTTATGTTGTATATTCTTTTATCAATAAATTCTATATTTTCAGAAAATGCACAATTCAAGCAAGCATGTTATTAATGCAAATAGGGCTCCAAAGTATTAGGCTAACATTGGAGAGTTTTACCTGGTTGGTGAAAACATCTTCCCTTCATTGCCATTCCTGTGCATTTCGTATTGAATTAAAAATGGGACAATATTTTTAAGGGCTTCAGCTCTGTCCCATCTCAAGGTGGAATTAAGGCATTTTATCAGGTTTTCAAAGTGTACGTTGGAAAGTTCCAAGGCACTTGATGTTACCATGCATGTGCGGGTCCCCATTGTAAACTCTTGAACAATCTGGAAAAAAAATCAGTGAAAATATTTGATGCTTTTGGTAAAATATCCAAGTCAGTTCACAAAACGTTATACATAATAATAATGTTTTCATAAGTGGCATCACCACAGGTAAAAAGTAGAGATGCAAGGTTACAAAAAACATTAACCGGTTAACCGTTTGACCAAAAACCTTTAGTAGAAAAAATGTTTATGTATACGTTAAACATGTCATACAGCTCGTACATGTACTCTGTAGAAAAGAAAGTAATTGCTTGCGTTGATAACATATCATTTTCTTAACAACAATTTATTCTAACATTTATTGAAATAGTTTTGTAAATGTACGCTTTGTAATGTATGTATTTTTCCTGCGTTTAAGCATATAAGTTGAAAGTAATAACACCTACACAATGTGCATTTTTACGAGTCATTAATTATTTTTTTGTTGGGCCGCTTATATTACGTTCCAGGCGTATCACTCACAATATTGTGCTTGTTTATATTGTTTTAATTTCTTAATCTAAATTAACTTACTATTAAAATGTTTTAAAATAATTGTTATGCAGGTGCAAAACTGTCTCACAGTTCAAGCAAATTAAAAAACATACATGTATATGCAGAACATGCATACAACAGTGTTCGTTTGGTCAAGAAAATGACTTTGTCCAGTAGCTTGTGGCTGATTCTGTTGCAAGCATCGGTAACAAGATTTCAAAAACACTCGCCCTGATAACTTTATTTTCTATAAATAACTTTTTATTAATATTTATTAATTAAATTAGTTTTAAAAATTAAATAACTGATCATAATATTAATTTCTGATAAAACAAAAACGACATCAACTCGACAAGTTTTTAACTACAAATGCATTTCATGTTGAAAATGTTACTAATAAACAATTTATTTTCGCGAGCAAGTGTTGGATATTTGTTAACAAAATATCATTATAAGTCGTCCAATGTTTTTACTGATTTTTATCGCATTTAGATAAACGTGTCAATAACGCCTTTGCTAATTGCCCACACGCCCCACAGTTCGCTAGTTAAATTTTTGCGTGTAAAAAAACCCAAATAATAGCGCCAATTATCAAAACATACTCCTTGTTGTAACCACAAAGGTACTGATTTTTTGCTTTATTACTTTGTTTGTTGACATGTTATTTATAACCGTCCATGGTGCGGCATGTTGTTCTAACTAGTTTCCAGCGCAAGTGGGCAGTCAGTCGCACGCAAAACGTAAAATGAAAATTCATGTTCATGTTTTTTTCAGGTTAACCTTTCCCTGAAAATGTAACCAGTTAACTAGTCGTTCCGGTAGGTTAACCGGTTAACCTCTTGCATCCCTAGTAAAAGGACACTTTTTTGTGATTCAAGTAAAATAATTATTCAGGCAACCACCAAAAGCAACATATTTTCTTTGTTTATGCTTCAGTAAAATAAATAAATGACAAAATCACAAAAGAGTCTCTAAAACGCTTCATGTTTGAGTACTCTATATGTCATAAATCATCTGAGACTTTGGGCACTGAAATGATCTCAGCATCTTTTGAGATGTTTCTGTAACCATTTTCAAACTTAGCCAAAATATCAACTAGAGTGTGTACAAGGTTTACTATAGCCTTATAAGGAAAAAAACCCAGCCCCCTTGGGGGCCAGGTTTTTCAATGGACAGGGACTATTTTCGAACTCAGCCCAGAAATCATTAGAAAAAAAATTCTGACTATGTATCAGTAAGATAGAACTAGACTGACTAAAATGTGTCCTCTAGAGTGTAAACAAAGTTTTACTATAGCCATATAAAGAAAAATGCCCTGCTCCCTGTTGGCCATATTTTTCGAAGAACCATAACCATTTGTGAACTCAGTTGAGCTAAAATAAGAAACAAGAGGGCAAAGATGGACCTAGTTCACTCACCTTTTTTTACAAAGCTTTGTTCATTGCTTACCGGTAGTTGTAAATTCAGTACTCTACAGCATATTAGATTGGTTCTCTTCTGTTTACTTTTGCAGTGTGAGCATATGATTAATTCTGATTGAGTACTGTCCATTTGCATGGGTTTTTTGCAATGCAAACATTTGCAAGTAATGCTAATTCTACATGTGGTTACAAGTTTTTTGTAAGATTTGGACCTAGAAATGTTGCCTCTAGAGTGTTTACAAGATTTCTCTATAGCCAAATGAGGAATACTGCCCCGCCCACTGGCGGCAATGTTTTTCAACAGACCAGAATCACTTTTGAACTCAACTAACATATCATCAAGACAATTATTTTGACAAAGTAACATGAACATTGGGCATGAAATGTGACTTCAACAATGTTTACAAGGTTTTTCTTTTTTTTGACCTAGTGACCTATTTTTTTACCCAGCATGACCCAGTTTAAAACTCGATCGAGGTATCATTGGGGCAAATTTTCTGACCAAGTTTTATGAAGATCGGACAATAAATGTGGCCTCTAGAGTGTTTAAAAAGTTTCTCTATAGCCAAATAAGGAAAACTGGTTGACATGTTTTTTAATGGACCGGAACCATTTTTTATCTAAACCAACATATCATTAAGAAAAACATTTTGACAAAGTTACATGAAGGTTGGGCATGAAATGTGACTTCGACAGTGTTTACAAGGTTTTTCTCTTTTTTTTACCTAGTGACCTAGTTTTTTACCCAGCATGACCCAGTTTCGAACTCGATCAAGGTATCATTGGGACAAATCTTCTGTTCAAGTTTGATGAAGATCAGACAAGAAATGTGGCCTCTAGAGCGTTTATAAGGTTTCTCTATAGCCAAATAAGGAAAACTGTCCTGCCCACTGACGGCCATGTTTTTCAACGGACCGGAAACACTTTTGAACTCAACCAACATATCATTAAGACAAACATTTTGACAAAGTTACATGAAGATTTGGCATGAAATGTCACTTCTACAGTGTTAACAAGGTTTCTGTTTTTTTTTACCTAGTGACCTAATTTTTGACCCAGCATGACCCAGTTTCGAACTCGAACTAGGTATCATTGGGACAAATCTCCTGACCAAGTTTCATGAAGATCAGACAAGAAATGTGGCCTCTAGAGTGTTCACCATCTGGTGGACGGACCGACGGACCGACCGACATGTGCAAAACAATATAACCCCTCTTCTTCGAAGGGGGGCATAATTATAATATTAATCAGGCTTCAAGAGTAGCTTTGATAAAATTTGACATGGAGACCTAGTTTTGGGACACATGTGACTCAGACTCAAACTTGGACTTGATATTGTAAAGTATAATACTCTGCTATAAAACTGCTTGACAATTAGTTTTTGTTTCATAGTTTTTTATCATTCAACTATATACCATGTAGTCTATATAAATCTTGTGACCCTGGGATATGACCATTTTTTACCACAGGGCAATGATTTGAACAATTTGTGTAGAGGATTGCTAGATGATGTTACTCACAGTTGATTAAACCTCTTGAGTGTTCAGACGTCTTGTTGAAAGTTATTTATCACATAACTCTATTTAAAACCATGAAACCAAATTTGGCTTGACCACTTTTTAAAGGATGGGCATTATTTGAAAAACTCCCGGTAGGTGGAGGACCACTAAGTGATGTTACAATCCAAATATAGAAAAGAAGATTTATAAACTTATTTTAATATATAAGTATACATTAATCATGCAAACCCTTAGGCGAGGCAAGTTTTGACCCCAGGGGCGTGACTTGGACAATCTTTTTAGAAAAACACTTCACAATGTTACACACCAATTATGAAGCCCCTGTTTCTTGCAGTTCCGGAGATGAAGATTTTTAACATTTCCACTTTTAAAATCTATTTACAACTATGGTGACCTACATATGCAATGGACTGGAATGATTTGAACAACTTTTTCAGAGTTCCTGTGAAATTGTGTTAAAATCTTTTAAGGGGTAAAGGAGGAGAAGCTGTTTGAAGAAAAATTAAACACAAGCACCTCATGTCCTAATGGAAGATGGACCTAATTGGTATCCTAAAAGCTCTGCATGTGTTTAGTTGAGCTAAAAACTAATGTTCATAAGAGTCTTTCTGAAAACATTCTTTCATAAAAGTTACTTTCATGTTCGGGAAAGCTGGTTTCATATCCAGGGCCTTTCTCCTTATCGTTAGCTCCAACTTATTTTCATGTTCGATAAGCTTGTTCAAGCATGCTTGACATGGACACAGCTTGGAGCCTGGCTGACACCCGGTATCTGTCTCGCAGACGGTGCAACCCAGTCTCGTGTGAGACGTGGATTTGCCTGGTGTGCACATACAAAATAAATAATGGTACCATATGTGTAATTAGCTCCTCCTTACTAGTTAAGGTATTTAATTAATATATTTTAATTTAAAACATGCATTTAATTATCAGTTTATTTCAATGCCTACAAGGCATTTAATTTATAAAATTATTTAAATTTAGCATAAATTTACATCTTAATAACTTTTTTGTTTTATTCAAAATTAATTTTAATGAAATAACAAACAAAACTTATTCTTAATTCTTTAATTCAATTTTCATACTGAGTTTTCATAATCTTTACTAGAACTTTATCATGTATAAGTGTATAAATATTAGGAACCAAAATATGCAATGCAGTTGTAAAGCATTTGTTTTACATTGATATATAAACACACTCATTTCATTCCTTTTCATAACATAAGGTGTGTAGCCATAATTGAGCTCCTTTTCATACAGGACTTTAGATCTGACACCTCTGTACACATTGATGTCATGTGATGTTTATAGCGTATGAACAATTCCATTAAAGTGAAAAAGTGTTGGCAAAGAATAGCCTGTGTGGACTGCATGGGCAAAACTGGGAGTTCCTTTATGCATATGCTTGAAGCTAATTTTGTACACAACGGCTCAAAAGTTTCAACTGATAACCACATAATATTCACAAGAAATAGTTAATTAACGTTTAGTAAATTAAGCTATGATTGACCGATCTGGTAGCATCAATTCTATACAAACAAGGGCTGTTTGTAAAACATGCATGCCCCCCCTATGGGCTGTTAGTTGTAGTGGCAGCCATTGTGTGAATACGTTTTTTGTCACTGTGACCTTGACCTTTGACCTAGTGACCTGAAAGTCAATAGGGGTCATCTGCCAGTCATGATCAATGTACCTATTTTAGTTCATGATCCTAAGCGTAAGCGTTCTTGAGTTATCCTCCGGACACCATTTTACTGGTTCGAGTCACCATGACCTTGACCTTTGACCTACTGACCTGAAAATCTATAGGGGTCATCTGCTAGTCATGATTAATGTACCTATGAAGTTTCATGATCCTAGGCTTAAGTATTGTTGAGTTATCATCCGGAAACCATTTTACTGGTTCGAGTCACTGTGACCTTGACCTTTGACCTAGTGACCTGAAATCAATAGGGGTCATCTGCGAGTCATGATCAATGTACCTATGAAGTTTCATGATCCTAGGCGTAAGCATTCTTGAGTAATCATCAGAAAACTATTTTACTGGTTTGAGTCACCCTGACCTTGACCTTTGACCTAGTGACCTGAAAATCAATAGGTGTCATCTGCAAGTCATTATCAATGTACCTATGAAGTTTCAATGTACCTATGAAGTTTCATGATCCTAGACGTAAGCGTTCTTGAGTTATCATCCGGAAACCATTTTTCTGTGTTGAGTCACTGTGACCTTGACCTTTGACCTAGTAACCTGAAAATCTATCGGGGTCATCTGCAAGTCATGATCAATGTACCTATGAAGTTTCATGATCCTAGGAGTAAGCGTTCTTGAGTTATCATCAAGAAACCATTCAGTGGACGGACAGACCGACGGACCGACCGACATGTGCAAAACAATATTCCCCCTCTCTTCGAAGGGGGGCATAAATATGAGCTGCAATCTTGGAAAACTAGGTTTAATGCATGTGCTTTAAGTGTTGTCCCATATTAGCCAGTGCAGTCTGCCCAGGCTAATCAGTGACAAACCTTTCCACCTACACTGATTTTTTTTTAAAGAGACATCCTTTAAATGAAAATATTTCATAAAAGCGAAAAGTGTCGTCTGTGATTAGCATGTGCAAAGAGCAACATAGAGAATAATAGGTCAGTGTTGATTATAGATCAGGTTTATCATGCAAGGCTTTAGAAAACAAAAAGCACGAGCCTTGGCAAGTGCTTTTTCGTTTTCATGCAGAGCATGATAGACCTGATCTATAATCAACACTAATATATTATTCTATTTATCCCACTTTTTATTCAGTAAACCTTTTTATTTCAACAAAATAGGTTAAAATGGATAATTTCGCAGGATTCATTTCGTCCAGTGGTTTATAGCAGAAATTTAATCAACGGGGCTTTAATCAACCGAATTCTCTGTAAAAGTGGGATAACACACTTTACACACATGCCTGAAACCCAGGCTCATATGATGTTACCCAGGTGGGAACACAATGTGCAGTGGGAGTTGGCTTTCACAGGGGTTGCTAGTCTCTGTTCAAGCTCATCAAGTGTCTTGTTCGCTGCCCAGCCTTTCAACCTGTGAAATTGCAGGCATTTAATACAAGAAACAATATTTAAAATTTAAAGTTTACGCTGATTCATACTGCAATTTAGAAATAATATGTTTCTCTGAGGCAAATGTGTTATGGCCTATGACATACAACCTAACAATGGATCTCTACCATGACCTTTGTTTTATATGACAAGGTGAAAACTTCATCATTCATCTCTTTCAAGCCAATGTCCAGCAAATTCTGTGATCAACATCATAAACTTGTATAAAATCAATAAACAACTAATATTGCTTAGAATCAGTTTCATCTGAAAGACATTGACATGTTTTTGCTGGAACTAGCAAATTATAATTCTCTACTTAGAAGATTTATAGCATACATGTCATGGTTCTGTACTTCAGAGAATGCACATGCAGTTGTCGTTAGTATTTTTATTCTTCTTATTGAAGTTATTCTCAGAACCTTTTGTGAATACAGGCCCTAAACAAGATGTGTTTGTGAAATACAATGTCCCCCTATATGACGTTTGACCTTGAAGGATGACCTTGACCTTTAAAGGATGACCTTGACCTTGACCTTTCACCACTCAAAATGTGCAGCTCCATGAGATACACATGCATGCCAAATATCAAGTTGCTATGTTCAATATTTCAAATGTTATTGCAAAACTTAACTGTACAGTAAAGTTTTGGGACAGAATGATAGACAGAATGACAGGCCAAAAACAATATACCCCCGATCATTGATCCGAGGGCATAAAAAATGATAGTAAGTTAGCGGTTTATACTTGTATCTTTTTTACCCAAGTTTAGTACAATTTAAAAACAGCAATATATGCATCATAATAGCTATTCAATATGGTGTAAATCGAATATTATTTGTCAGACACAATTTTTGTGTGGATTTCAACGAGTCTGATCAACCACAAAATCAAACAAGAAACCGTCGGAGACAGGTGATGCTCCCCAAAGAGTTTTTTTGTCACAATATTGCACTATATATTCAGATAAAAGGAAACGTCTTAAGGGGCATAACTTTGGACAAAATAATACGATGGATGGTATAGCAACTTAAAAATTTCAAAGGGCCATAACTCTCTAAATAAATCATCTAACCAGAACCCACTAATAACATGCTCATCTCCTTAAGGTAGTTAAGCTTCCCATAAAGCTTCATTGAAGTCCAGTCAGTAGTTGGGGAGAAATAGCCCGGACAAGAATTGCACTATATTTACAGTTTATAGAAAATTTCAAAGGGCCATAACTCTGCGAAAAATCATCCGACCATAACCGGCTGATAATATGCACATCTCCTGTTGGTAGTAAAGCTTCCCATAAAGTTTCATTGAATTACCGTAATAAGTTGCTGAGAAATAGCACGGACAAGAATTGCACTATATGTACAATGGAAAATTTCAAAGGGCCATAACTCTGTGAAAAATCATCCGACCAGAACATGCTGATAATATGCACATCTCCTTTTGGTAGTGAAGCTTCCCATAAAGTTTCATTGAATTCCAGTCATTAGTTGCTGAGAAATAGACTAGAATTTTCACTATATGTACAGCAGTGCTCCAGCTAGAATTTGAAAAGGGCAGGGTGGCTTTTTTGTCAAAAGGGCACTTTCGACGCGCAGTATTTTGTGAAAAGGGCACTTTCGACGCGCAGTATTTTGTGAAAAGGACACGTTCGAGCGCGCGGGTGTTTCTGGAATGCTTTCTATTGCATGTTAATTTATATGTTATAAATAATTGTATTATTCCCATTATTACTAAACCATTCAAATATAATGTCTACAATGAAGATTAAACTAATTACAATGTAATAAGAGATTTATGAATTATCATATGTAAAAAAAAAAAAAAAAAAAAAAAAAAATTTTTTTTTTTTTTTTTTTTTTTTGGGGGGGGGGGGGGGCAGGGCGGAGGTTCGGGAGGGCAGGGCGGAGGTTCGGGAGGGCAGGGCGCGGCGCCCTTCGATTAAGGCCTAGCTGGAGCACTGTGTACAGTTAATGGAAAACTTCAAAAAAGCCATAACTCTGCAGGGCCCTCAACCCATTTTAGGGAAAGCGAGTCGCTACCCTCATGAGGGGGAATTTTCGTGGCGTTTCGCTTTTGGGGGGATTTTTTTTCTTACTCTCTCATTATTACATTTGTACATGTTTGCACTATATTCATTTCATTTTTCTTAATTTAGTATGTTTGACAAGATTAAATTGAAATAAACATGAGATATAATAATCATGAGACACATCTTATTAAAAAAATAAAAAAAAAATTATTTCAGGGGGAATTTGTCCCTCCAAAAGGGGAAAAAAGTATACTTTTCAGGTGGGGGACTGCTGCCGAAATTCGGCCGCAGATTTGATAGATTGAGGGCCCTGCTCTGTGAAAAATCATCCGACCAGAAAACGCTGATAATATGCACATCTCCTCTTGGTAGTGAAGCTTCCCATAAAGTTTAATTGAATTCCGGTCATAAGTTGCTTAGAAATAGCCCAGACAAGAATTGACCAGTCGCCAAATTATCGATCGCTCCGCCCACATAGTCACGTGGTCTAGTGATAAGAAAACTCCGACAAGCAGATCGCAATTATAGAGGATTACGTGAGCGAAATACTATATTTGTAACGATGTATCATGCTCTTTTCTATAATATAAATTATTAAAGCCGCACAGTAAACTAAACTGCTTTGTAAAACTTTAATACAATCATAAATGCTTTAGAGAAAAATGGCGTAATCAAAATAAATAAGTTAACGGCAGACTGACTATCAAAAACGTTTCTTATACATAATATAGGGAGTTGATGAAAATCCGTTGTAAAAATGAGCATTCATTTTATATTGATTTTGAACTTGTATTAAATCGTCTGACAGTGAATCCGGTGGCTATTCATATATAATTTTGAAAATATTTTTATTAAATGCAAATGACACATCCATATCATGATGGGGTTTTTGTTTATTAAAAATGTTTAGATCTTTGTTTTATTGTGTTACTTTTAAAAAGACACCGATTTTTTTATTAAGATATAAATTAAATTTTGATTGTAACCATAATTTAATACAGGCCTTATTTCGTGGTTTCATAAACAGATAGTCTAATATGCATTTTTAATGCGAACCTGTTACATGTCACTATCGAAAAATGAAATGTTGGTATTACGTTGCTGTTCACGAACATTTGAATTGAATACATTTAGCATATTATGCATGTCTTTATTTATAACAAGATGGCCCTTATATGTTAATTGCAATTTTCACATTTCTCCCCGTATCAATATATGTTGTATTATAAATGTTGTTGTTGTTATTGTATTATAAGCCGTACATTTTACACTTGAAGTCGCTTTAAGCTGGCTAAGCCGCGTTGAAATCACCTTTTTGTTGTTTTTACTTTAGTTAAAACAATATTTAAGTTAACAATTTATAAAGATTTCCCTTGTTTATGATCCACTGAAAATAAATATATAATTGGAAATCATTTAAGTAATTAAATAGTTTTCTTTTCTAGTGTACAGTACCTAACAATGCCTTAATGTTCCTTCATTCTGAGATCCACGCAACATACTGTCATTTATTAATCATCGACAATTACGCTGAGATTAATTAGAACGTGTGGCAATTATTATGTTGCCCAAACTGCTTAATAATATTGTGCATCAAACGGTATAACACGTTTTTATAGAACACACGGTGTGGTTAAACTATTTATTGGGTTTGTTCTCTCATTACTCGTTCATATGTTCAATAAATAAAGATAAAATAATAACCTTTTATAAAGTATGTATAGCACCTACAATATTGAATAATGATCGAACAGTAATGATCATGCATTTGATATAAAATTTGTGTAAACTCTTAAAAATTACGTCCATTCCATATGAACGACACGCTTTGCTTGTCGGACAAAATGGCGGCCAGATAAGCGTTGCTGAGGGGTGTGTGAAAAATCGATATCTGATTGGCTGATCGACAAAATGTGGGCGGAGTTGGCGACTGGTCAATTGCACTATATGTACAGTTAATGGAAAATTTCAAAGGGCCATAACTCTGTGAAAAATCATCCGACCAGAACCGGCTGATAATATGCACATCTCCTCTTGGTAGTGAAGCTTCCCATAAAGTTTCATTGAATTCCGGTCAATAGTTGCTGAGAAATAGCCCGGACAAGAATTGCACTATTTTAGTGTTTTTTCCAGGCCGTTTTAGCGTGGCGCGGCGCCATGCCCTTTTTTTGCCGCGCCACGCTGCCCCTTTCAAACCATTTAGCGCCACGCTGCCCTTTCCAAAGGCCGCCGCCCTGCCCTTTCATGAGCATCCATTGTTTTCCGTCCTCTTAAAAGCCGCCATGCGCCCTTATTGATAACATCTTTATTGCCGCTTGACCATACTTCTAAGCCGAATGTATCCGAGTATGGCCCTAAGGCAGCGAAGATTCCCGCGGTGGTGAATTAGTCATGCGTGAATAACCCAGTGTCAATATCAATCGATAATGTCAGTGGCTTTGTTGTAACAAGCACACACACCCCGTAATGTGTACTCCACCACGATAAAATCTTGGACAGTTATTTCGGAGACTTGTAATGAAAACCTCGATGTTATCATGTTAAACTTATGCATTTCATGCATTATTCAGTTATATCAAAACATTTATTTTTAGGCATAATAATTGTTTGAAAAAAGTTTTATCTTGGTTGTTATCGTCTTTAAGATAATTTATTATTGAAACAATAACTGTAACGAATACTAATTAATCAAAAAGCGAATCGAGAATAAGGCGGACGTATACGAATTTACGTTGCTATGCACAACTGTCGCTTACATCATTTTAACAACTTTACAAGATGGCGGACTATACAGAAAATTAATTGTGCCTATCGGCAAAAATGGCAAATAACGATCGAATAAACAATGGAGATCATACATTTAGACGGGATTAATAAAATGCCTATGATAATCCACGATGCACAAAACGTTTTCGATACCAACAACATATTTATTAGTAATCTACTCAGTAGATGATTGCCACGGAAACGAGTGTTTGCAAATCGTTAGGGTCAGTTTACTTGCAAAGTTAAAAATCTGACAATATTATCATTAGAAAACGGGATAAGACAAACATGGTTTCACTTATATGTTAGTGGATCTGTTTATAATCAGATTCATATGCATATATTGCTTTATTATGTTTGTTGTGCTGTACAGTTTACTGAAAGTTTGAAACAGCATGGAACTTGCAAGGTATATATATTAAATAATATTAATTAAAGTAAGTTAAATACATCAATTACCATTAAATCTGCGTGTTTATATTTTTTTGTTTCGCACACCTGCCTCTGATTAAATGTTTCTCCTAAAAGCAGGTATTCACGGAACGTTTTTGCCCTTTTTTTGCCTAACTGCGCGTTAAAATGCCCTTTTTGAAAGGAATGCGCCATGCCCCTTTGCCCTCCTGGAAAAAACACTATATATGTACAGTTAATGGAAAATTTCAAAGGGCCATAACTCAGTTAAATATCATCCGACCAGAACCGGCTGATAATATGCACATCTCCTCTTGATAGTGAAGCTTCCCATAAAGTTTCATTGAATTCCGGTCATTAGTTGCTGAGAAATAGCCTGGACAAGAATTTTCACTATATGTACAGTTAATGGAAAATTTCAAAAAAGCCATAACTCTGTGAAAATCATCCGACCAGAACCCACTGATAATATGCACATCTCCTCTTGGTAGTGAAGCTTCCCATAAAGTTTAATTGAATTCCGGTCATTAGTTGCTGAGAAATAGCCCGGACAAGAATTGCACTATATGTACAGCTAATGGAAAATTTCAAAGGGCCATAACTCTGTGAAAAATCATCTGACCAGAACCGGCTGATAATATGCACATCTACTCTTGGTAGTGACACTTCCCATAAAGTTTTATTGAATTCCGGTCATTAGTTGCTTTAAAAATAGCCCGGACAAAAATTGAACGGACAGACACACAGACGGACGGACGGAAAGACGAAGCGGCAACTATATGCTCCCCCCAAAATTTTTTTGGGGGGAGCATAAAAATTAATGAAAATGTTATCCAAAGTCTTACATTAAACAGAAAACGTACAAAATTTTGATCCTATAAATACGCCTAATTTCAAGCATTCATGCAATATCATGTAAATTCAAGTAAATTAATCTACAGTATTCAAAGCATTCACGTCAGTGTCATGTTAATATTAACTAGCTTTACCTGTCTAGGGCATCTAGCCCTTTGTCCTTGAAGTGCTTCACCAAATCCAGCCCCTTCTTAGTTCCCACGCCCCTGACCCCCTCCTTGTCATAGTCACAGCCGAGCAGGAGGCCAAGGGCCAGAAGGTCGTTCTGACCCAGCCCCAGCTTATTATCTATGGAAACATCTGTATACTTGTCGGCCATGTAGGTCTGAAATACAACATGACATCATCAATTGCTGAGTTTATAAACAAGAGCTGTCTCAAGACGGCTTGCTCAACTATTCTCCTGCTTTGATAGTATTACATATAATTTTCTTAAGTTATTCATCAGAAACCAATTGCTCGGTTTTCGGAGACCAGTTACGTTGACCTTTACCTAAATGTTAGATATGCAATCCTCAGCCAGGTTTGCAGAAAACCATTTGTTTGCTGTTATTCTTTTTTAATTATATTGACCTTGACTGACTGGCCCAAAATGCAATCCAAAGCAGGGTCTTCGTGTCAGCTAAAAACACAATCATTGATTGCAGTGCAATATCCCCATCAAATCATAAGATGAAACTGATTTTTTTTTAAATAAGAGTGACCTTGAACCTACATGACCCAAATAAAACCCAAATCAAGGTGTTCATGCACGCATACAACATCCAAAATGTTATAAAGATTGGTCCATGCAACCGTAAGTTATTGACCTTAAACTATATGTTAAAGCTAAAGCCTGCCAAACTGCAATCTATGAACCAGCATTTTCACCTGGTCAAAACCTGGTTGGTAAAAATTAAAATTTCAATACTTTTATGTATACAATAAATGAACAAGAGGGCCAAGATGGCCCTGAATCACTCACCTGACTAACCTTGCTACATCAACTTAAATTCTATCAGACCCATATACAATCCCGAGCCAGATTTCATTAATTAATAAATTCAGACAAAATTTCATTAAGACGTGATGAATACTGTGACCTCTAGGTTTGTTTTTCAAGATTAACAAGAGATGTGTTTGTCAAAAACACAATGCCCCCTATTGCGCCGCTTTGAAGCCATATATTTGAACTTGACCTTTCACCACTCAAAATGTGCAGCTCCACGAGTTATTTACACATGTATGCCTAATATCAAGTTGCTATCTTCAATACTGCAAAAGTTATTGCAAAACTTTAACCAAGGTGTAAGTTTTGGGACACACAATGAATGACAGACAGATCAGATTAAAACTATAACCTCTATTGTCTACACAAGGTTTTTCTATTATATGACCTAGTGACCTCGTTTTTGACCCCAGATTACCCAAATAAAAAATCCCAACCCAGATTTCATCAAGATAAACATTCTGACCAAATTTCATATTGTCTACACAATGTTTCTCTATTATTTGACATATTGACCTAGTTTTTGACCCCAGATGACCCAAATACAATCCCAACCCAGATTTCATCAAGATAAACATTCTGACCAAATTGCAAATTTCATAAAGATTGGATGAAAACTGTGACCTCTATTGTCTACACAAGGTTTTTCTATTATTTGACCTAGTGACCTAGTTTTTGACCCCCAGATAACCCAATTACAATCCCAACCCAGATTTCATCAAGATAAACATTCTGACCAAATTTCATATTGTCTACACAAGGTTTCTCTATTATTTGACATATTGACCTAGTTTTTGACCCCAGATGACCCAAATACAATCCCAACCCAGATTTCATCAAGATAAACATTCTGACCAAATTGCAAATTTCATAAAGATTGGATGAAAACTGTGACCTCTATTGTCTACACAAGGTTTTTCTATTATTTGACCTAGTGACCTAGTTTTTGACCCCCAGATAACCCAATTACAATCCCAACCCAGATTTCATCAAGATAAACATTCTGACCAAATTGCAAATTTCATAAGGATTGGATGAAAACTGTGACCTCTACTGTCTACACAAACAAATTGTTGATGGACACACTGACACACGCACACAAGCATGCACAACGGACGCCGGACATCACACGGTCACATAAGCTTACCATGTCACTTCGTGACAGGTGAGCTAAAAAAAAACCAGACCTATTAAATCTAATCAATCTAAAGTAAGCCCTGCTTACCTTCCCATTTTTCTGTATATTTTTGTACAGGGTTTTACCCCCATACAAGAAAAAGTCACCATCCTCTGTGAAGCAACCATTTACCAGCTGAAATAATTTGTTAGAATAATTAGTTGCAGACAGGTTACCTTTTACTGCAAACAAGTTGATACAAGTTGATATATGACCAAAATGAAGATTTCCTTTTTCATAGTACTGAAGCAAAAACATAAATAACTAGAGCTTTGTCACAGACATGACGTATACCCCCATGTGCCGCATTGACACAGACTATTTTGCATGCTGTCTTCACAAAACAAGAGAATATGATTTATGGTGATTTTTAAGAATTATTATGCCATTATTATTTATGGCCATTTTGACCTTTAAACTCTTGAATTCTTTTGCATGACACTCCGTCCAATGACTGTGAACAAAGTTAATGTACATTTTAAAATCTCACAATGAATGACATACTAGTAGTTATGGCCTGGACAAGCTCATTTATGACCATTTTTCACTTTTGAACTCCAAGTGTGACCTTGACCTTGGAGATATTGATGTAATTCTTTTGAATGACACATTGTCCAATAATTGTGAACAAATGTACCAAGTAATTTTAAAATCTCACAATGAATGACATATTTATGGCTCGGACAAGCTCATTTATGGCCATTTTTGACCTTTGAACTCAAAGTGTGACCGTGACCATGGAGATAAGGACGTAATTCTTTCGTGCGACACACCGGCCAATGATGGTGAACAAATGTGCCAAATGATTTTAAAATCTCACAATGAACAACATAGTTATGGCCCGGACAAGCTCATTTATGGCCATTTTTTACCTTTGAACTTAAAGTGTGACTTTCACCTTAGAGATATCAATGTAATTCTTTTGCGGGACACACAGTCCAATGATGGTGAACAAATGTGCCAAATGATTTACTGAGCTAAAAAGTTATGGCCAATGTTAAGGTTTTAGCACGACGCCTACGGCGAATGGCGGATGTCGGACGACGAGCTGGCTATGACATGGGTTTTCTCCGAAAACAGCCTCGCTAAAAAATCAATGCCATGAAACCAGGTCTTCAATGTTTAACGTACTAATCTAGTGTGATTGAAATACTTGTGGAAATATGAAGCAAAATCAGCTAAAAATCGTTTTTACACACAAAATGTAAATGTAATACCTCCATGCTAACTCAAGTTTTGAGCAGAAACAGATTTACATTTTAAGTAAAATTTTGATATTGCTCTGACAGGCCAAAATGCAATTTAAAGCTAAGTCTGCATGTTGCAAGCAACCATGGCACATTCTTAAAGCACAATTCTTCCAATTAAACTAAATTAATTAAGTCAAAATCATCCCTCTATTTAAAGTGGCCTTGACTAAACTAACTATACATAAAGTTTTGTAAAGGTTGGTTAATGCAAACTAAAGTTATTGTACATAAACCACTTATTAGAGAGCAAAAAACATTATTTTGTGAAATTTTGGATAATTTAAGAGCCATAAATCAAATTTACTTAATAAGATCTGGCTGGAAATAAGACTCCGCTGATATATTATGACCACAAACAATATCACCAAGTTTCATGATGATCCATAATCCTAAACTTCCTAAAATATTGAGCAAACATTGTTCTCCTGGATACTGTCCGCCCACTGTACGTATTCCAACAATAAGCCCTGTTGTTTTTAAACGTGTGTATACAAAGTCAAACACAATGGGTTAAGCAATGAACTTTGTGAACAAATTACATCTTTAAAGCTTCTTCATGTGCACGCAAATAACATTAAGAGTATATGACTATCCTTCCGCTTGGAAAGTATTAAGTTTACATTTTCTGGCAATGGCCTCAAAATAATGACCAGGAGACATACAGGTGTTTTCTATTTCTTAAACTGTTTAAGTTTACATTTACCTGCATTTTTAAGCACAAATATGGGCATATTTCTCTAAAATATCAGGTCAAGTTCTTGGCCTTGTAAAAGACAGCACATACTGACCCTAAAATCTGGTTTTAACTGCAGTATCTTGAGTATAAATAGAGATATGAAGTTTGAACTTAAACAGCATTTTCAAAAGTATTAAAAAGGATTAAATGGTGCTAAATTGCAAGTTACAATGATATTTAAAGTTTTGGCAAAAATTCTCCCATAACAACCCAGATAAGAGGTATGAAGGTTAAAGTGAATAAGGTGTAAAGACAGCTTTTTTTCTTCTTTGTAAAGTACCCATAACAGGAACTTTCCCAATCAAGGAAAAAATTGAAAATCCATATTGCTGTCAGAAACAATTCCCCTAAGGAAGGAAAATTGCATTAATTTTGTTCAAAAAGTGAATTATCTTCAAGCGAACAAATTCAATGAGCTTTGAAACTAAACATTTCACCAAAAAGGCATGTAAAAGAATATTTAGATGTGTTTATGCATTTTAGTACAAAGCAATTTAAAAGACCCATAATTTCCAATCTGAAGATTTCACAATGCAAATTTTCCCAATTTCAGTGTTTTTCGATCTTATTTTTCCCAATTCGCAAGTACCTGCACTTTTTCCAATTGGGCAACAAAAAACACTGAAAGATTAAGGTGAAACAGGTATATATACCACATTAGAAACAGGTATGAAGATACAAGTGAAACAGGTATTAAGATTTAAGTTAAACAGGTATGAAGATTCAAGTGTAACATGTATAGAGGTTAAAGTGAAACATGTATGATGTTTTATGTGAAATAGGTTTGAAGATTAAAGTGTAACAGGTATGAAGATTTAAGTGTAACAGGTATGCAGATTAAAGTGAAATATGTATGACAATTCAAGTGAAACAGGTATGACAATTCAAGTGAAATAGGTATGAAGATTAAAGTGTAACAGGTATGAAGATTTAAGTGTAACAGGTATGCAGATTAAAGTGAAACAGGTATGAAGATTCAAAAGAAATAGGTATGACAATTCATGTGAAATAGGTATTAAGATTCAAAAGAAACATGTATGAAGATTCAAGTGAAACAAGTATGAAGATTCAAGTGAAACAGGTATAAAGATTCAAGTGACATAGGAATGACAATTCAAGTGAAACAGGTATGACAATTCAAGTAAAAAAAGGTTTGAAGATTCAAAAGAAACAGGTATGAAGATTCAAATGAAATGGGTATGAAGATGTGAAACAGGTATGACAATGCAAGTAAAACAGGTATGACGATACAAGTTATACAGGTATGAAGATTCAAAAGAAACAGGTATGAAGATTCAAGTGTAACAGGTATGAAGATTAAGTGAAACAGGTATGACAATTCAAGTGAAAAAGGTATGAAAATTCAAAAGAAACATGTATGAAGGTTCAAGTGAAAAAGGTATGAAGATTCAAGTGAAACAGGTATGAAGATTCAAGTGAAATAGGTATGATGATTCAAGTGCAACAGGTATGACAATTCAAGTGAAATAGGTATAAAGATTAAAAAGAAACAGGTATGAAGATTCAAATGAAACGGGTATGAAGATATAAGTGAAACAGGTATGACAATTCAAGTGAAACCGGTATGACAATTCAAGTGAAACAGATACGAAGATTCAAAAGAAACAGGTATGAAGATTCGAAGGAAACAGGTAGAAAGTTTCAATTCAAACAGGTATCTTTTCTATGAACAGTCAATCTATGAAATTATAGTTAATGTGAGAGTTAGATAATTTTTTTCATGCAATCTAAACAATATAACGATAGAATTTGAAAAATAAACAAGTGCATATTATATCATTGAACAAATAACTTGACAAACATTACCTATACAATTCACCTTCAGTTGACTGTAGTCTACAAGTTATTACAATAAGTAATTGCAGGTGAAACCGAATTAACATTATTCTGCTATGTAAAATAGTAGTTCTAATGGCAGTCCCATGGTAGCATATTAGTAATTACTGAAAATGCAGACAAACAAAACTTTTTTTTCTTTTTTTAATATTTCTTATGCATTATAAGAAATTCTTGATGAAAAGAAAACTGAACATGCAAGTTATTAAATGTTTGAGCCTTGCCATGAATTCTTATGTGTCTGTTGGCATAGTGGTTAGGAATGACTTATGATCCAGATGGCATCAATTATAATGAAGAATGAGCTTTTTACCATAAATATTTTTTCTTAAGTAAAAATAATCGTTGATCTAGTACCTGTATATCTGAGATTAACTTATTTATAAACAGCATTCATTTAAAAAGGCTATTCTTAAAATAAGTCCTTTAAAAATCTAGGCATTAATTATTCAGTTTTGTAGAATCTATACTGTAGTTTGAAAAAGTACATCAGTGGCAACATATATCAATAATACTAAAAAGCTTTTAACAGTGAGCCCAAATTATGAAAATATTTTACAAAACTATAAAATTAAACTGTTGACACTAATCATAAAATACGTTATGCTGTAAGATAAAGCCAGAAATCTAGCCAGACCAATACAAATGGGCAACTTGCCAAGGGGCCTTTAAAATAAGGCAGTGCAACCTCTTTGGTAAAAAGCATTGTATGGTAAACTTTGAACATTGTAAATGACTTAAATATGATGTTTACACTTAAGTACATGTACTTCAGTATATTCAAGCATCAATTCAGCATATCTTCGTGAGGTATTTTCTTATTAAACATAATGTGATGCTTATACCAAGTAAAACTGTATTTCCTCTATAAAATCAGTAATACCCAATAAAATATGTTGGGACTATCAGTATTTACAGAGACAAAAAAGGCAGGGACATAAAAATCGAAGGAAGGAAGTTTTTAAGATTGGAGCATAAAATTGGGGCCATTCGGCTTCAGCTTAATCCCTACAAAGCTACTGCAAACCTACGACAAAGTAACAGCGAACATTGGGAAAGTTACTTTCCATTCTGTAAGTGTATGTCAGTGTATGAACATGTTTACATGTAGTTCAATGTTGGGGAAGAACATTGCTCATGACATTTGTTTTTACTGTTAACCCTTTTCCACTTAGATATGTATTTTGACGCTTATGTAGTCTCTTAGAAAGTTAAATTGAATTAAAGACCTTTCTTACCAGATTCAAGTTTTTAAGGCTTCATTTCCAACCCTTAGATTCTGATGAGCAGCAAACAGCATAAAACCTTAACAGACTGCGAGTTACTCACAGGCTGTTCTGATTTTATGCTGTTTGCACATAGCCATTTTCACTTTGGTTCTGATTGGGAAAGATTATTTATATCGAGAAAGTAATTATGCACACAGCTTACCCCAGCCTTGTTGAGGTAGGCACACATTGCTTCTGCCTCCCCTGGACTCTGTATACAGGGAACACCCAGGCATCGCAGCATCTCAACACACTGAAAACATGCCATAGTATGTGGGCAAACATTAAATACACGAGCCTCGCTCTGGGAAAACGGGGCTTAATGCATGTGCATAAAATGTCGTCCGAGATTACCCTGTGCAGTCTGCACAGGCTAATATGGGACAACACTTTACGCTTTTATGGTGTTCTTATCTAAGCAAAAATCAATTTTAGGCGGAAAGTATTGTCCTGATTAGCCTGTGTGGACAGCCATGGCTTATCTGGGACGACACATTACGCACATTAAGAACCAGTATCCATGGCTTGTCTGGGACGACACTTTACGCACATTAAGAACCAGTATCCATGGCTAATCTGGGACGACACTTTACGCACATTAAGAACCAGTATCCATGGCTAATCTGGGACGACACTTTACGCACATTAAGAACCAGTATCCATGGCTAATCTGGGACGACACTTTACGCACATTAAGAACCAGTATCCATGGCTTATCTGGGACGACACATTACGCACATTAAGAACCAGCATCCATGGCTTATCTGGGACGACACTTTACGCACATTAAGAACCAGTATCCATGGCTAATCTGGGACGACACTTTACGCACATTAAGAACCAGTAGCCATGGCTAATCTGGGACGACACTTTACGCACATTAAGAACCAGTATCCATGACTTATCTGGGACGACACTTTACGCACATTAAGAACCAGTATCCATGGCTAATCTGGGACGACACTTTATGCACATTAAGAACCAGTATCCATGGCTTGTCTGGGACGACACTTTACGCACATTAAGAACCAGTATCCATGGCTTATCTGGGACGACATTTTACGCACATTAAGAACCAGTATCCATGGCTTGTCTGGGACGACACTTTACGCACATTAAGAACCAGTATCCATGGCTTATCTGGGACGACACATTACGCACATTAAGAACCAGTATCCATGGCTTATCTGGGACGACACATTACGCACATTAAGAACCAGTATCCATGGCTTGTCTGGGACGACACTTTACGCACATTAAGAACCAGTATCCATGGCTAATCTGGGATGACACTTTACGCACATTAAGAACCAGTATCCATGGCTAATCTGGGATGACACTTTACGCACATTAAGAACCAGTATCCATGGCTAATCTGGGACGACACTTTACGCACATTAAGAACCAGTATCCATGGCTTGTCTGGGACGACACTTTACGCACATTAAGAACCAGTATCCATGGCTTGTCTGGGACGACACTTTACGCACATTAAGAACCAGTATCCATGGCTAATCTGGGACGACACTTTACGCACATCAAGAACCAGTATCCATGGCTTGTCTGGGACGACACTTTACGCACATTAAGAACCAGTATCCATGGCTAATCTGGGACGACACTTTACGCACATTAAGAACCAGTATCCATGGCTTGTCTGGGACGACACTTTACGCACATTAAGAACCAGTATCCATGGCTTGTCTGGGACGACACTTTACGCACATTACGAACCAGTATCCATGGCTTATCTGGGACGACACTTTACGCACATTACGAACCAGTATCCATGGCTTATCTGGGACGACACTTTACGCACATTACGAACCAGTATCCATGGCTTATCTGGAACGACACATTACGCACATTAAGAACCAGTATCCATGGCTTATCTGGGACGACACATTACGCACATTAAGAACCAGTATCCATGGCTTGTCTGGGACGACACTTTACGCACATTAAGAACCAGTATCCATGGCTTATCTGGGACGACACTTTACGCACATTAAGAACCAGTATCCATGGCTTATCTGGGACGACACTTTACGCACATTAAGAACCAGTATCCATGGCTTATCTGGGACGACACTTTACGCACATTAAGAACCAGTATCCATGGCTTATCTGGGACGACACTTTACGCACATTAAGAACCAGTATCCATGATTTTGGCACATTTCTTTGTTTGACTTGTTTGACATGATAATGTGCCTTGGTAACTTCTAAAATAGACAGGAAAGACCCAAAACTAATAAATTATCATCAAGGGAACCATTTAATTTCTTGTTTTCAGCTCAAACTCTTATTTGATAGCTCTGAAATATGTATGTTAAGTATTGTTTCAAACATATCCACTATTTGCAGAGTAGATACACTGAGCATCACACAATTGATAAAAAATTCCTGGAAAATGAAAATTAATAAGAAATTTCTAGACACATGATATAGATCTATTATACCTACTTAGCAACTAAAATCTATGATACAAATCAAATAATACACATTATCGTTTAGATAAACCCGTAGAAGGGATTCTACCAATACTCAAAATATCTTCCAATCCATCAAAATATCCCATCCACCAAAATACATTTATAAAAGCCAGAGAAAACAGTTTTTAATGCATGTGCTTAACAATTTGTCTCAGATTTTAAAGTATTTTTGGTTCAAGCAAGTCTCTTCTAAGCGAAAATCCAGTCTTGGTGGAGAATGTAGTCCCTGATTAGTCTGTTAGGACTGCACAGCCTAATCTGGGACGACACTTTAGGCACATGAATCAAGCCTAGTTTTCCCAGAACGAGGATTATTAACTCTTTCAGTGCGGGAACCGAATTTTGAAGGCCTGTGCAAACAGTTTGGATCCAGATGAGACGCCACAGAACCTGGCGTCTCATCAGGATCCAAACTGTTTGCTATTCTGATAGTATTCTTTGAAAAAAATCGAAGAAAAATGCTAATTTTAGAAATTTAGCAGACAACATTTTAGCAGAAGACAAATTTCCCAGCATGCAAAGGGTTAAGACTTAAAGTTCCTGTAACAATCAGCCAGCCAGACCTGAGAGTTTGCCACTTTAAGGCCTGGCCTGTCCAGGTTGACAGAGGCTGTGGACCCAGTCTGCGCCTCCTGCCTGTCCAACAGGGCTGCCTCCTTGATATCTGGAGCCCTCCCATCCAGGACAAACACCAGTTTCACTCCCATACCCAGCAGGCTGGTCGTTCTATAGAACAGGGACCTAGAGGAACAAACAATATAATATGTGAGAAACAATATCAAACGCTTCAAATTTAAGAAATTGAAAATGATATTGTCTTGCTTTTAAAGTGACATAAGTCCTGTTTTATAAATGGAGTAATATCAATACAATATTTAAGGGTTTTTGACCAAGTACACGTTTGATAACCAAGTTAAAACTCTATATTCATCACAAACTTATACTTCTCTGTGTAAAGCAGCAATAGAAAAACAAATTCTTTCAAATAACATTGTTTTTCAGTTGACATTATTCTAGATTTATCATCATAATTATATCAAGCAAATAATAGGTTTTTTACAAAGTTCTTGTCTTAAAATTGATTTTTTACTTTATTTGTATCACATGGTTATACTTTTCTGTGTAATACAACAAATGTAAATATTTTTATTTTAAGTTGAACAACATCATGACTGTTTTTATAATCTTATATTCTTTGAAAAATCATTGATCTACAACTTATGGCAATACAAAATGTCACATCAGTACATAAGGAATTCATAAGGCATGTTTGGCTGTCTTCGAAATTAATTTTGTTTTTAATCACATGCCAGTCGGGCCAGTTACTAAAAAAAAATGTACTTGTCTGAGTCATTTATACTTGCCCGACTTTTTTAACAAAAATCGAAAACCAACAACAATTATCCCGGTAAGCATATTATCCCCAAGAATAACAAAACCTTGGTGATTACATACAGATTTCCTTAATTTGTCACAGTAAAATCTTTACAGTACAGAAAAGGCAACTTGTCATCATCTTCGGCTGTGTATAACTATTGATCATCACAAACATCTTGATCATGGTCCATGTCATCATTACAATGCATAAGTAAAAAAGCTTAATGATAACCTGTCAGGAGCAGGTGCATGTGGTAAAAGGAAAAAGCAATCTATGAGATGTGTTTACGATTTTTGATGCCCGTACTTAATGGTTTACATTTAAAAACAAACATGAACAGATTTATTGGTTTTATTTGAACTGTAAATTGTACATGACCAAAATAATGCACAGGCCAAACAGGCAAAGGGAAATTCATTATGTGCGAGACAACATGTTTACTGACCATGAGCTATCACGCAAGTGTTTATTTTGAAGGCTGGTTTCGGCAAAATTAGTTTTATGTTTCTGTCAAAAGTGTGGCATAAAAAAAGGTCTGACATTCATGAAATGCCAATATCACACAATATTTCTTACACTGTTACACAAGTTTAGGAAAACGGTTTAATTCAGTAATCTCTCTCAATGACTTCTAACAAATTCCCCCATATTGTTTATGCAAGTGAACTAGTTGTAAAGTAGGTAAGTAAAATAACAATTACTGATTTGAGGTTGTATGATATACAGTACCTGTTCATCAAGTAGTGTTTTCCAGGAGGGGCTGCCACCCCTGTGAACTCCATTATCCATGCACTCAGGTCCACCGCTACCGTCTGCCCCCTGAGAGTGGTCAGTGGGACACTGACCTCACTGGCCGGGGATAGGATCTCCCATAGTCCATGCACACCCATGATAAGGAATGACTCAAAATATCTTATAGTCTTTACTTCGTATCAGGAAGAGAGCACTGACACTGGAAAAGCTAAGCAAAACTAACAGTAACATAAAATACTCAAATCAATAAAAAAAATCAGTGTTCCTTATAGCATTAGCCACAATATCAACACAAGTTGTGGTATGGTAACAAAGATTTGCTGAGATACAAAATTCTCGTTTTCTATTTTTTGTGCGACAATATATTCCTACTCGGAATCAGCAGACGATTTATTGCATAAATCAGCATCCTATCTTTCATAGGATTCGGGAGATAGTTGATGTATCACGTTTGAATATTTTCCATGTTAATTTCCCGCCAAGATGTCCGAACATGAAATGCAATACTGGCTTCGTGCAGCGTCGAAAGAATGATGTTATTATGAGAACTATGTGGTGCTTCAGAAGCTGCCAGAAGCCAATCGCGTATTTGCTTATTATTGCTATAAGGATCATTGATTTTTTATCATGTGTTCATTTTATTTTTCGGAATATTTGTACCAGTTATTTGTTTAATTTTTGAGTGTTCATGGGCTTTTAAGGAAATAAAATAACATCCCAGCTATTGAGAAGAAAATGTTGATGTAAACAAATCTCAAAATAAAGTTCAAGGTCATATCCTGCTTTAATTTTCATGAAATTTAATCTGGAATTGACAAAACATGATAAATGATCTTAGAACTTGTAAGTTTTTTGGTAAAATTTCTGAAAATTATTTCATTTTCTTTTTCTAAATATAGACCGATGGTGATGAGACGTTCATGAGAATATGGGCGATTTCGTTTAACACGTCTCATGTAGTCATTTATTTTAGTAAAATTTGAGTACAGTCAAGTTATCATTACCGGATTAGTAGCATAATAAAGTTGTTCTGGTGAAAAGCAAAAAATGATTTGAGACTTCTTTTACACCAGTTTGATAAAATATTACCTTTGCTTACTGTTTCAGCGAATAGTCTTATTTTTAAACGCAGGCAAATGTATTTGTTATACCTTTTTTCAGCCATGCATTAAAGGATCAGTTGTAGCCATAAAGGATCACGTGATCAAAACCACTCAGGAGGGAATCTAACACGCTATTTGAATTGTCGAAACATGAACTGACTGTGTTGTTTACAATGAACAAGATACATTGCCAGTAATGAACTATATATATTTTTTTGTGTTATTAATTGTTTTCTATATGTGATCTTGCATCTACACTTTACGCATATTGTTCTTGTGTGCATTATCTGTTGTAAATCCTAAATAGATCGAAAAGATATGGGCATCTTATAAACCATGTAAATTGTTCGATTCATATCTAATCATCGATATTGAACATGGAATATAAAATAAAACATTAAGATTGAGATCATTTATTGAAAGAATCAACAAGATTTGCATATATTTGAATATAATATATTATCAATACGCATGTTATCATGCTTGATCCGTTATTGTCCTAATTCTTCATTTCATTAAAAAAAATCTTAAACACGAATCAAAATTGAAATAGACTTTTGCAGGCAGAAATACTACTATTACTAAATGGCTTTTAAATTAATGCGTAAATTTCTTAATTTCAAAAAGAGTTATATCATGTACCCCCCCCCCACATAATGTTCAGCCTTGATTTGGAAACGAGACTTTAGGCAACAAAGTCGTACCTATATAGATACATGTCAGTAAAACATGACGAAATGTTTGACAAAGAGTAGCTCAGATTAGGACTCAATCAATACGTTTTAAAGAATAGGCCTTGAAGATGCTGTGTGCAAAATATCATCTAAAATGTCAACATTTCATGGATATACGCAGTCTTGAACATTAGTTGCACTATCTTGAACATCAAAGTGATCCGCTAAGGGTAATGATCCGGTACATCATTGTATTGCCTATTGGTAACTTGACTGTACACACAGTCACACATTGATTGCTTTGTACCGTTTGTTTACCTTACAAGTTAATAAACATTACATTTGCAATAATCTTTGTTAATATTTTATAAATGGTCAACTCATGATGCATTTCCATCCAAGCATCAGCATAAAAAATGTAGTTAATATTGGTAATACTAATAGGATCCCGTGAAATGTGGGTGCATTTTTCTTTATGTAATGACATTCGCGAAAATAAGGGAGGTAACCGGAGAGAGAGAGAGAGAGAGAGAGAGAGAGAATATATGGCATTGCAAATTTCAATTATATTGATTGTCAGACCAAACCACAAACTAGAATGGGTCAAATGCATATTTTATTCAATTCTTTCAAACAAGCCGTTCAATGACTGTAAACAAAATTAATGCACAGAGTCATTTTAAAAAATCACTCAATGAATGACAAAGTTATGGCCCAGACAAGACCTTTTATTGCCATTTTTGACCTTTGAACTTAAAGTGTGAACTTGGAGATATCGACGTAATTTTTTCGCGCGACACACCGTCCAATGATGGTGAACAAATGTGCCAAATGATTTCAAAATCTCCCAATAAACGACATAGTTATGGCCCGGACAAGCTCATTTATGGCCATTTTTGACCTTTGAACTCAAAGTATAACCTTTACCTTGGGGATATCGACGTAATTCTTTCGCGCGACACACCGTTCAATGATGGTGAACATAATTATGTGCCAAATGATTTTTAAATCTCACAATGAACGACATAGTTATGGCCCGGACAAGCTCATTTATGGCCATTTTTTACCTTTCAACTCAAAGTGTGACCTTGACCTTGGAGATATCGACGTAATTCTTTCGCGCGACACACCGTCCAATGATGGTGAACACATGTGCCAAATGATTTTAAATTCTCACAATGAACAACATAGTTATGGCCCGGACAAGCTCATTTATGGCCATTTTCGACCTTTGAACTTTAAGTGTGACCTTGACCTTGGGGATATCGTCGTAATTCTTTCGCGCAAAACACCGTCCAATGATGGTGAACAAATGTGCCAAATGACTTTAATGTCTTACAATGAATGACATAGTTATGGCCCGGACAAACTAATTTATGATCGTTGAACTTAAAGTGTGACATTGACCTTGGAAATATCGAAGTAATTCTTTCGCGCAACACACCGTCCAATGATGGTGAACACATTTGCCGAATGATTTTAAAATCTCACAATAAATGACAAAGTTATGGCGCGGACAAGCATTTGACCTTTGAACTCCAAGTGTGACCTTGACCTTTGAGATATGAACGTACGTTTTTTTCACACGACACACAGTCCCATGATGGTAAACAAATGTACCAAGTCATTTTAAAATCTAACGATAAATGACATAGTTATTGTCCGGACAAACTTTCAATTTAAAACACACTAAGTGACCCCGTGACCTAGTTTTTGACTTGGCATGACCCATATTCAAACTTGACCTAGGCATCATCTAGATACAACTTCTGACCAAGTTTGGTGAAGATCGGATGAAATTTCGGGACAGACCGAAAAAGTGACATAATTGTTATACCCCCATTACCATTGGTAATGGGCAATTATATCTCGGATGTGTTTGAAACCCCGTCATTTGAGCTAAAAACTAGATCACTATATCACTTACACTCTATAAATAAACTTTTTGTCAAATATTCGTGGTCCTCGGCAATACATTTGTTCGAATGATATCTCAGCCGAGGTCGGAAATATAAACTTTCATAGAAACTAAATATTTATGCTTCATAAAGTATTTTTTAAACCCACCTTCTTGTAAAAATTTAAATGCTTAGTGGGTCAGGTGAGCGTCTTAAAGTCTATTGTCCTCTTGTTTGATCGAAACAGATACGTTAACGTTATTGTTATTATTAACTATTGTTTTACCAATCGATTCTTATTCTATTATTCTGAAAAATACTGTTCACGATAGCATTTATCAAACAAACACCGCACATGCTTGATTTTATTTTTTTTTACTTTTTACTAATCGCAGCGGTTAAAGTTGAGAATTCGAAACCGACGCGGCGATAAATGTTTTGAACAACTCAATTTTTTAAATAGTTGTTTATTGATTAATAAAGATAACAACAAAATTAAGATATTGAATCGAAGCAAACAGATTAAAAACTAATCTTATTCGATAAAATAGGGATTTAGGCAAGTCATTTTTTGTCATCATTTGTATGACACTAAATATTCGTTTATTCGAAAAAAAAGACATTTTATATGTTTAGCTGAAATTTATTTTTTATCGTAGGATCCATATTTTTTGAACAGACAGACTGTCGGATATACGGAAAACTGAAATAATGTGAAACTTTAAACTCTGGTTCTCGGTGCATTTACCAAGTAACCATAGCATCTGTAACAGTAGGAAGCCACAACTTTTGTCTGACAAAAATGGATCTGAAATATTTTGCAATAATAGTTTCCCATATGGCGCTCTATCCACATAACGAGTGCCATCAGTCTACCGAGTGCCATCAGTCCATCAGTCTAACTATTTTGGGTTATCCACGGACTCTACATATCAATATACGCTCCGTGGGTTATCGTAGATAACTGATGTTCGTTTTTAATTATTTTAGTATCCGTAGCAATCGCAATTTATGCCTGTCGATAGAATGAACTATCGTGCACATTCTTCAAGTGATCCATACTATGTGCACACCACGTTTCATCAACATTGAATACTTTTTTGAGTTATCGTAGGATGTTGATTTTCGTTTTAAATTATTTCTTTATCCATAGCAATCACTATTTATGTCTGACGAAAAAACTGAAATATCGTGCACATTCCCCAAATGATCCTCTATGTACATTCTACGTTTGACGTCTTGTTCTGTGAAAATTGGGGAAAATGCATGCGCGTAAAGTGTCGTCCCAGATTAGGGACAGTCCGCACAGGCTAATCAGGGAAGACACTTTCCGTTTTAATGGTATTTTTCGTTGAAAGGAAGTCCCTTTTTACCGAAAATTTAGTTTAAGCGGAAAGTGTCCTCCCTGATTAGCCCGTGCAGACTGCACAGGCTAATCTGGGACGACACTTTACGCACATGCATTATGCACAGTTTTCTCAGAACAAGACACATATGTTCAGTGGATTTTTTAGTTATCGCAGGATCCAGATTCGGACGGACACACAAACAGTCGTACTCATACAGTCTGGGGTAAACTTAACCCAAACCCGATTACATCGGTAGGAGACTAAATATGAATTGTCAATTATACACTTTAAAACTAATATTTGTCCTATCTTTGTTGAGCATGATATACCTTATAAAACAGGTATTCACATGTAAAACACGTTTTATATCTAACAGAAAGAATGTAAAATGTAATGTAAAAATAAATGAAAATACATATTTTCGCATGTTCGTCGGGGCCATATGTTGAAAATTATTTTTTTTACCACGGTGTATCCATGAAAATGTACGTCGCATAAAAAATCAAATTCAGTAAAGAAGCAATAAAATATTCTTAATGTGTTCACGAATTTCAAGCAATAATTCAAAGATCATTTATGAAATAAATTTCGGAATTCGCCCAACATTGAATCAGAAAAAATATATGATGATACGTTGAATTAATTGTCTTGAAACAAAAAATCCACAGAGATGGTTTAGCGCCGGCTAACAATCCGGTGGTGCACGCGTCATCCATCACATAGCATTCGTGTTATATGGCCGACAGGTATTTATCCATTTCGATCATCGACATCTTATCGTCGTCATTGATAACTGAAATTCAAAAACAAAATGGTTTATGGCGTCCGTTTGTATAGGAAACATGCGACCCAGACAAAAATAATGCCACACACTCACAATCGCGACATTTGAAACAAGTGGTTTTTGTTCAACCCATTTATGCCTAGCATCTAGAAAAAAAGGCCTTGGCAAACAGAGTAGACCCAGATGAGACGCCGCATGAATCGAGGTGGCGTCTCATGCGGCGTAGACACGCTGTTTGCTTAAAGAAATATCCTAAATAAAGAAACAAGTATACTAGACACCCCTAATTTTGAAATAAATTGATCCAATTTAGAACGATGTGAGAGTCCACTAGGCTTAAATGGGTTAACTTTAGTGTGAACACAAAGTTGAACAAAGACTCAACACAGACAGATTTCAGGTTAAAATAACAGTGTCATACAGTGTTACTTTTATGTAATCGATGAAGCTCTTCTTTATTTAGGTCACGTTTGTAATTTGTAATTCATAATACAATAAAAACTCAAACAAACAATTGATGTCTTAAGACTATTTGTCCGCTATGTTCGATTTATGAGCTTTAGTCATTGACATTATATGACCTGCGTCATGCGAAAATGATTCAAAAGCTTTATTCGGCAAGCGTAACTTCATCTACCCTCTCTTATAAAGTCGCGCTAGGTTCTGAGGTCTGATTAGCGGCGAGGGTAGCTTCTTACCAGGCTTCTAAAAGATCCATTTTTAAATGACGCGACTCATATAATTTTGATGTGAACAAATACTGAGCATTTGCAGAACTTTTAAATGTACGTACGGTTTAAGCAGGGACCTGTACATTTGTTTGTATAGGTCCCTGGTTTAAGTAACGGATATTTTACTTGCGCGCACAATTTGTTTTAAATACCAATGGCACTAATTGTTGGCTAAATTGAATATTAAGGTTCAGCGAAAAAAGCATTTACACAGCTGTCGACGAAACGGTCTCTAGTACATATCTGACAAATTTTGTGGATTAACCGAGCTAACATACTTAACTTTATAATGCAGGTTACAAACGCAGTCACCTGAAGCTTTTGATTTGTTATGCTTTATTTGTACTCTATTAATGAAAAGTGCCATGCATAGTATGACTTTTCTTACGTTCTCGAGCTACGTCGAACCTTCCACCATCGAATTCGCACTTGTTCTCATTAAACAATACCCTGAAGCTGAATGAAAAAGAAAGAAACATATCTTAGTTGGGTGAAATATTTGGGGAAAACCCCCCGGCATACGGTAAAACTTTATCGAGCTGTTACCGTTCACAGTAAAATAGATGCGAATTGAGATGGGTTTATCTTTGTTAATTAATTATATAATTATATATGTGAGTACACGATACATTATCTGCTAATGTATCTAAACACAAATGGGCAATTGACAATAGCATTTTTTCAAGCAATCGTTTAGAAAATTGACAAGATTTTACTGAGGTTTAGAAATTTAGAAAATCTACTACGATTCACTTACTCTTTGCCCTTGTATTGCACTTGGACAAATTGCTGATTTTTATTTTTAGCCTCTTCCAGTGTGTTTACGGCTTCCTCGGAGAAGGGGCGCCAACACTGCTGTGAATCCTTCCACTTCCACCACGGCATCTTGTCTGAGTTAAAAATGAGGCGTGTCTGAGCGAATCGATTCATTAATAGTGTCTTATATAACCATTAACATATTGTGATAAATATTTACGTTAATTGAAAGAAAAGGTATGGCGTCAGTGATCTCATTTTAGGCATGTGTCACAAATGACGGAATATAAGGCTACCGAACCAAAAATTATCATTGCTATAAGGACATGCTGTACTGTTGTCCGTGCATGGTTTCTGTATGTTGAACGCGCAAATACTTCTTAGGGAGATTTTCTAATAAAGAGACAACATTCTTCGAAAAACGATAACGTGCAATGAATTCTTCGCCCTTTTATTCAACAACATGATGTGACGATCGAAATTCTGTCTCTTCCCTAACTGTCAAAACTACTTGAGCAGACATTTTGAAACATTAAGTTTAACTGTTTAATGGAGTTTTAGGCTCCAATTTAAGTTAACAGGAGAGGCTGTCGTTTAACTGGCCATAAACAAAACAGCCTGTATTTTGAGCAACGCAATCTTAACGCCAACACTGATTATAACAGACCCGTTATCATTTGTCGGGCCGTTTAGACTCAACAACAACCTACCAGCTTTACTCTGTCCAGACGTTGCTCCGGAAGTGGGAACCGCGGCGTCCTCTCCGGTCAAACCCGAGTCGGCCGCATTCTCCACAGCATCTTCGTTTTTGAAATTCGTAGGCTCGTTCGTCCTGGAATAGAAGACTTTTATTCTTAATGCCCCTCTATTTGTAGTAGACAATCAATTATTCCTTTTTCATGTTCTCTCTTAAGCCTAAATGTCGTAAAGATCATTGCCGTTAAATTTGGATTTTTCAAAATTTCATGTTGTCAGGTTTGTTTGCACAGATGCGCGGTTATAGCAAATATGCACAACCGTATATTAACTAAGTCATGCGAAAATAGGTGTAATGCCATATGATGCCAGGGCAGCTGCAGACAAGTTCATGTATTCGCATATGCTGTTCAGGAGCTCCCGTGTCCGGCATACAGTCTTGCAAGGTTTCGTGGTCTCATTTGCGGACAGGATAGCTCTTAACCAGACTGGTCGGGAGATACGCTTGTATTATATATCATAAGACCTAGTGCGCATGACGCGGCTCATTTCAAGGGAGCATCTCTGAATAATATTAATTTTTCCGTTGTGACATGAGCGTCGTCTAGAGTCAACATTGGCTCATATTCTACATGCTTCCTGGCATGTAATGTAGTGGTGACGGTGCAGTAAACTGTGAGTTCCGACGATGGGTCTGACGCTTCATAATACTCTTCTAAAACACAGTGTGAATTGACTATTAGTTTTGCTAAAGTACTAACACAGATTATACTTATTTATGTTAATATGTGTACTTACACCTCCACTTCGAATCTGTGGTGTTGTCCGAACTTGTAGGGCTGTATAATACCATTGGGCCAGCGAACCTGCCAAAGCACACAATTAACCCATTTATGTCTAGCGTCTAGAAAAAAAAGGCCTTGACAAACAGCGTAGACCCAGATGAGACGCCACATGATGCGGCGTCTCATTAGGGTCTGCGCTGTTTTCCTAATAGAATTTCTTGAAGAAATATTCTAAGTATAGAAATAAATATACCAGACATCCGTAATTTTGTAAATAAATTGATCCAATTCAGAAGGATGGGAGAGTCCTCTAGGCATACATGGGTTAAGGGAATTTTCACAAAGCTACCAGCTCTACAAGACCGTTAATAACGTGAACGTAGCAATCGTTAGTTTGTTATGGCAATAGACCAAATATACTCGGTATATCCGCTCGTTTCTAACATGCAAATAGAAGAGTGAGTTTTAAAATTGATAATGATGCAAACGATAGCAATCACATGCTGTAACACTTATCATTTAAGTATGGTTGTGATAAATAAAATAAAAGCCTTCCGCAAATGTTTGCATTTAAGTATATTAAAATGCCATCTAAACGAATATGCGTATCAGTTTGAAAACTATTAGCAACTTTTACAGAAACATGATAATCGTTTAGATTCCTCCAGAAATTATGTTCATTAAGTGCCAGAAGGACTTATCAGTCGTGTTTTTGCATATGCTGATAGGCTGTTGTTGCTTCAAAAGTACGAATGTTAAAACTTCAGTAAGGCACCGTACCATGACCATTCTCCCGGACGATTTTCTAAGGACGGCCCCAACACTTTCGGGTCCACCGTCCTCATTTTCCTTGCGCCAGTTTGGACCTAAATAAGTAAAATGATGAAAACTTTTTTTTAAAGGAATTGGGACACGTCGTGATTTCTGGCAAAACAATGATAAATTGTCCTAGTTTAATGAATGAGAAGGTTGAGCTGAGAAATTAGTGCTACGTTTAAAAGAAGCTTAATTCCAGACAAAATAGCCATACACAAAGTATCTCAACATTTTCGATGCATGCCCTTCTAATACTGATACCCATCGACACTTAGTGTGTACAAGTCCCACCTCGCTTGACGGAGCAGCCTATCTCGATATGGTCACGTGGTACTCGTCTAGGTTCGTCAATCTTCTCGATGTCGTACTTGCCCTCCTTATTGTACTTGCAATACACCAGCTTGTCGTTGTCGAACAAAACTATTGTCATCTCTGGAATAAGAAACAAAACGCAATATGTTAGAATGATATGATGAGGCCAATCAACAGTGGCAATGCATCTTTCATGTATCCGAATAATAAAAAATCGTACTATGTTAAATAAAACATCTGTTTTATCACTTAAAATGCGTATATATATATATATATATATATATATATATATATATATATATATATATATATATATATATATATATATATATATATACCATCTTTTTTCAAAACATATACAACGTTGATGAATTAAAATCAAGAAGGACCAGAACATCAACACAATTGGAGTTTTATACAATTGCTTTTTTTCTTCTGTAGTCATTATTAATACGTTAATGTACGAAGACGTGTATGCTATTGGGAAATCCCCACTAGTATGTACTGATGTGTTGATACGACACCAAGACAAGGTTTTTTCGTTGTACAACAAAACATGTACAAATGTCTGTATCTGAAAATGGTTGTTTTGTTTTTTACTGAAATACACAATATCTGAGAAATGGTTCCATCTGATGAAAGTTAATATATTTGCATTAACATTCCTTGTTGATTATGATTATCATTTATTAGTTCATGCTTGAGAAAATAGTATCTTGGCATGAAAATCGTATTAACTCGCTTTTTCATGTATCTCCGGATTCAATCGTATTTTCACGGCAACATTTTAACAACAACAACATTACCATGGTCAAAGTGACCAACAACGGTTCCCGGCATGTGACCATCGTCTTCGCCACGAGTCCAGTCAGGGCCACGCTTTACACGGGAACCAAGAGGTGGCAGTATAGGGAATTCCTCATATCCGATGGACTCCATTTTGGTCTGCTTCCATTCTACCATGCCCGTATCGTCGAAAAGTACTGGTAGCATTTCAGGTCTTTTCTTCTTTTCCTCTATGTATTCTTTGTACTTTTGCAAAGTCTCTGGATTTGCCTGGCGAACCTTCAATGTTGATATTGGGCAGAATTGATCTTTTTAAATATGTAATAAGAGGGACTTTTTGCTAAACGGGGCATACACTCATCTAATCTGTTATAAAATATTCACTTTAAAGACCAGATCAATACGCACTTCTACTTAACATGATTCTGAAGTTTCATAATTGCAGTTATTAATCTAGCTGGGTTACATGCTACAATGATCACACATGTCTTGTCATGATTAATAACTATCTGCCAATGTCTAAAGAAATCAAACATTATACACAGTTTTATTTATATTGATGAAATACTTTCGAGTTACATAACTGTGTAGTATCTTTTCATAGCTAACCAACGTCCATTTAATGTTGTTTAAGGTTCATGGGAGGGATAAAATTCATTAAAACTTCGCTTTGGTTTTTCTTCATTCAATGTGATACAATATGGTCAAACTATATATCATTTTAAAGCTAAAGACGTATAGAATAACATAAACACATTTTTGACAATCAATATTTGTTTGCTTTATTCATATTTTGGTTTAAAACCAATACATTTTTACACTAATTTGCAAAATCTCAATCTAAAGTGAGGAAGGATTTGCACCACCGTAGGTTGAATAAATACAAAGCAATATACATATTCAAGGTCAAGTTAGCAACATTTCACAGAAAATTATTGTCAGAAAACAACAAATGAGTTTTTATTCAACTGCATTTTTTTTTATACATTTCCTAAACAAAGTTCTAAAAAATAACTAAACGTAACTACTTTTTAAAAATCCAGGTATGGTGGATAATAAGAGTCACCATTGTATTTCAAAGGCTTAACAAGTTTGCTATTTAACCCTTAACCAAATTGCAAATTTTAAACCATCTCAAATTGAAATAGATTGCTGACGACTTATAAAATTGTAAAGGAGTATAAAGAAATTGGCTAACCGATTGTTTTTATATTTCGATTCCTTCTACCCATTTTGAAAGCGAGTGCTCGCTGTGCTCCGTAGAAAAACGTGCATTACAAATCGGTCGAAATCACGTGGAGTGGTAAGAAAACACATCATTATTTTGACAGATGGGTCGCAACTAGTAAAACAACTGTTAACACTAATCAGGAAGAGATCGCACTTACTAACAAAAATGACCACATAGAGATACAATCACTTAACCCATTGCAAATCTTTTTCAGCTGAAAATTGTCCCCCACCCGTCTTTTTTAGTATATTTTTATTGTTTATCTGGAGCCGAAGTGCATCTCACAGAATATCCATCCGACTTCCGTTGTTTTCACTTTCGTTATAAAAAACTTCGTATAAAAGATTTTTTTCTTACTTTTAGGTTGTTGAAGTGATTCATTATTTTATATTATCAATAAAATAGTATACCGTGATGAATTGAACTGAGTTTCGTTTCGATCTTTCTGTCAGTCTGTAAGCGTACTATTTTGTGCGCAATAATACAAGTACCGGTACATGTGATTCGACAACAATTGTAAACATTGGTGAAATTCTTCGTACAAAGTTATTTTTTTTTAGTGTTTATGAGGTCTGATCATGCAGTTTGCACACATCAACGGAAAGATTACAATCCAATGCATTCGTCAACGTCAACCATTTGGAATGTCAATTAGGCGATGAGTGAGTTTTTAGCATGTTTCTTGCAATTTTATTAATTTAAAAATGGCTGCCCCCATGGTGATGAAATGACATGTGTTCCAGTTTTGATATTTCTAGATTTGTAAACTTTTTTCACTTATTAAGCGTAACTTGCCCTCGTCAATGTCGATATTATTTACTAGTGCTATACTTTTCCACCGAACTACGTTGAATTAACATGATTCAGATTTTTGAAAATAATGTCTATTTTTGTGTTAAAATCGCTTTGTATTTTGATTGATTTTGTCGATGGTATGAAATGTTGCTGTACACAGCAATCGGTAGCAGTTTGAAGGAAAACCATCCTTTTAAGCATATATGTATACATTTTCAATGTGGCACCTTTCGTTTAGTCAAATTTGAATTTAATGCTAGGGGTCCCACATTTTTTAAACTGAAGCCTCTACAGGAACCTTAATCATTATGCAGAATATACATAACTAGATCAATATAATGCAAATGAAAGATAACACGCCTACCTCTAAATAAAAATTTGTTGTCATAGTTGACCTACACACATGGAAACCGTCTTCAATTTTATTCGTTCCGTTTATTTATAATGTATATATAAACAACATTATCATACTTTCTTGTGATGGCGCTTTTTTGGCCGATCAGAGCCGGAATCTTTTTTCGGTTTCTCTTCACATGGAGCAGGTGCGGGTTCACTTCCGCTTCGAAGCTTCACAATTACTTTGACAATAGCATCCTGCGGGCAGAAATAATACAGAGATATATAGTGTCCATTCAAATGTTATGATAATTTAAAATTTAGTTTATATGCGAAATCTTAATACTATGTATAAAGACATCGTTGGAGTCCCATGGAGCGGCAAAACACACACAAGCACAATTTAAACACGGATTAAAAATTAACCCATTTATGTCTAGTGGACTCTCCCATCCTTCTAAATTGGATCAATTCATTTCCAAAATTAGTTAGTATATTTTGTCTATATTTAGAATATTTATTACAGAAATTAATTTAAGCAAACAGCGCAGACCCCGATGAGACGCCTCATCATGCGGCGTCTCATCTGGGTTTACGCTGTTTGCCAAGGCCTTTTTTCTGGACGCTGGGTGAATCCCTCCACTATACCTCCACTATACCAACGTAGATTTTTATAATAAAAAACACATTACAACTGCAATCAATTCTTAAAACTCAATAAAAAGTAAATGTAAATTTTTCCTCACTTGCAATGTATTTCAACAAATAATAAATACATACAAGATGTAACTACATGAAATAAATGCGCATTGCTCTTAACCAAAACCTTGTCTTTTCCGCCGCATTTCGCCTCAGACATAATCTCCTTTAAGATTTCTTCCACATCAATGTCCTCGTTTCTGGCAATGGAGGCCTCGACATCGTCACACACACGAGCAGCAATCACCTGAACAAAGATTTGTTGTAGGAGGTAGGGTAAAATTACATCCGCCAATATTTACACAAACTATTTGTGCAATCATTTTAGCTTAAATAAATTTTTATACTAGTGCATGTACTTAAAAGAATATTTTGAAATATGTGTCGTGTTGTTGCATTTATATATTGAACACATACATTAGTATCAGAGATCATGTTCTATATTGTATAAATGAATCACAAGTCTTTGCATGCGTAGTGAAAAAATCTCAGCAGATTTGCAAGATGGAAATCATTCTTGTGGAAAGGTGCCATATTGGTTATAAAAATGGCATTAGGAATGAGAAAAAATCGAACGTTGTTATATTTTATAAGATTTTATAACAAACAGTTAATATTTTTTAAAAAGAAGCATGTCAAAATGGTCGAGCATCACATACATATTGTTTCGTATAAAACCATTCGATTTACCATTAACTATGATTAAATGTCATATTACAGTACACAAAGTGATACCTCCTTTAACATTGTAAAGTTAAGATTACTCGCTCAATAATTCTTGTCATGCTATTGGAATATAAGAAGAAAAAATAAGTTATAACATTATGAGCATATTGCTAAGAACCATTTTATTGACAAGAGAGATCCTGTACTGTGCTGGTTTATGCTTGCTAAGATTAAGTCATTACTGTTTACTAGACAATTACAAAGAAATAACCCGTTTACCAAACGGTAGGAAAAGACGTGTCGACACGACAGGGATTATTATACAATAGTTCGGTCATTGTCTTGCAGTTCTTTAAGAGATAATATATTACATGGTTGCGGAGATAATGTCCCGCGCTCTCAAAGTTCTCTGCTGAAACCATTTCACCGCCATATGAGTTGTCTGCCAACTCGCGTGCGAACTTTTTATTCTTGTTCCGACCCACCGGAACGCAGTATAGGCCCAACATCTGTCGGCAGTAAATCTTCGCCAACTGTATCAAGTGTCTTTGTATCTGTTAATGACGACATTCTTATTTGTATCGTTGTAATATTGCCAGGTCAGTGTTGACGGCTGAATACTCCTTGTTCTAGGCTTATTATTCACACACTGTTTACTTTAGTATTGAATAGCATGTTGACCATTTTATCAATGCATGAACTATCGGGAAAAATAACGCTTAATTTGAATAAATTTGGACGGTGTTAATACCTCGATGAAATGCAGAAAAATACAAAAGAACACTTATGACTAAATGCAAAGAAAATGCTACCAATAATTGTAAAACTTTAAATGCCACAGAAGTTTCATTTCGGATTTTATTTTCTTCGAAAGTCATATTGATTTTGACAAAGGACAAACAACGTCATTTATATTGTAGGTAATGAATATTAAAGTTTTAATTCGCATACATAATGGGTTCATCGGTAATGAAAAACGCCTCACGTGCTTCAACCATAATACAGCGTTTACCAGGTACTTAACATATTTATGCCTAGCGTCTAGAAAAAAGGCCTTGGCAAACAGCATAGACCCAGATGAGACGCCGCATGATGCGGCGTCTCATTTGGGTCTGCGCTGTTTGCTTAAAGGAATTTCTGTAAGAAATATTCTAAATATAGAAATAAATATACTAGGCATCCCTAATTTTGGAAATAAATTGATCCAATTTAAAAGGATGGGAGAGTCCACCAGGCTTAAATGGGTTAAATATGAAAAAATGCGATAATGAAACAAGCGTGAGACGACGTTAAACACAATGACAATAGCGGATGATTTAATTCTCTACGACTATGATAAACTTGGTAATAAATTCGCACTGACCATGACACATGTTTGTAAATGTTTTAATATGATGCAGAACGTTTCAAAACGTTTTAAGAATTTAATAAATTAAAGTAGACATACCCAATACGATGCATGGAACATGTATAGACAAAAACTGGTTGCTTTTAGTAATTGATCATCGGATTGTGTTGGCCTTTGGGATTAATTGAAATACAAACTGTTTTATTTTCTTCGCCTGTTTCTTCGTCCTCGTTATCGAACGGTTCCTTGTCATCGGTGGGGTTGAAGTCAGACAGGACGATCACCCGAGGGGTCAAAAGAGTATTCTCCCCGAGCTGAAGCGCTTCACCTGTGTCGCAATGAGAAATTAACTGTCAAACATATGATGTGCTACAAAATCAGCGGTAATTTCATATAAGAACGCTTCACTAGCCCTTGTCGGTGCAGTATTATTGTACTAGCTTTTCGTTTTCTGGAATGGGATATTATGATCTGCTGCACCACGCTTAGCTTTGAACGGTGTTAATTCAGGCCATAATATAAATTGCTAGCCATTCTTAACATCATAAAGCAGTGGTCCATCCGTCCGTTCTGTACTTAGGTAATGTCTTACTGCAGTGCTGGATCGGATGTGTCTAATCGGCCCTGAACCGATATGTTCTCGTTTATATAACATATAATCATATTGTGTTCCTTCAGTTAATTTAATTCGAGAATAGCTTCTCATTCTTTTCTTTTTATTTAACTGATTACGCAATTTTATTATGACGTGTCTGTTGTGACGTAAAATTTTTGTGTTGTCATAAGCATTGTTTAAAATTGTCATTATGGTAGTGTTTCCTTTTTTATTGTGCATGATGTCTCTTTTTTAATCTTAAAAATGTAATATATTAATTAATCGAATTTCGTGCAACGCTAAATCATTTGTATATATTTTTCATTGATTTATCTTTTGTGGCTCAATTTTATTTTGACTGAGTGTGGACGTCATTTTTATGCCCCCCTTCGAAGAAGAGGGGGTATATTGCTTTGCACATGTCGGTCGGTCGGTCTGTCGGTCGGTCCGTCCACCAGGTGGTTTCCGGATGATAACTCAAGAACGCTTAGGCCTAGGATCATGAAACTTCATAGGTACATTGATCATGACTTGCAGATGACCCCTATTGATTTTGAGGTCACTAGGTCAAAGGTCAAGGTCACTGTGACCCGAAATAGTAAAATGGTTTCCGGATGATAATTCAAGAACGCTTATGCCTAGGATCATGAAACTTGACAGGTAGATTGATCATGACCCGCAGATGACCCCTATTGATAATTAGGTCACTAGGTCAAAGGTCAAGGTCACGGTGACCCGAAATATTAAAATGGTTTCCGGATGATAACTCAAGAACGCTTATGCCTAGGATCATGAAACTTGATAGGTAGATTGACCATGATTCGCAGATGACCCCTATTGATTTTGAGGTCACTAGATCAAAGGTCAAGGTCACGGTGACCCGAAATATTTAAATGGTTTCCGGATGATAACTCAAGAACGCTTATGCCTAGGATCATGAAACTTGATAGGTAGATTGATCATGACTCGCAGATGACCCCTATTGATTTTCAGGTCACAAGGTCAATGGTCAAGGTCACGGTGACCCGAAATAGTAAAATGGTTTCCGGATGATAACTCAAGAACCCTTATGCCTAGGATCATGAAACTTGATAGGTAGTTTGATCATGACTGGCAGATGACCCCTATTGATTTTCAGGTCACTAGGTCAAAGGTCAAGGTCAGGGTGACCCGAAATAGTAAAATGGTTTCCGGATGATAACTCAAGAACGCTTATGCCTAGGATCATGAAACTTCAGAGGTACATTGATCATGACTGGCAGATGACCCCTATTGATTTTCAGGTCACTAGGTCAAAGGTCAAGGTCACAGTGACAAAAAACATATTTACAAAATGGCTGTCACTACAACTGAGAGCCCATATGGGGGCATGCATGTTTTACAAACAGCCCTTGTTTTCAGTTAACGTTGCGAGATCGTATTCTTGTTAGATTAAAAAAGCCCACATCGATATGATCATACTGGCCGTACGGATGCGAATAACTGCCCACTCGTTTTGTCAAGTTGTTAGTAATTATAGCAAGGATATTTCACACTATGTGATTCAATCCATTGATATTAATTTTGACCATCAAATTATTTAAATAGATCTCATCATTGGTAATCAGTTGATTGTGTTACAATTTAATATCAATGTCAGTTGTCTTAATTTTACATAGCCTCAGAGAAAATGTATATATATATATATGTAATCGTGTTATTTTACGTGTCGAAATTTGTGTTATGGTAAGTATTTTATAGTATAATGTACAAAGGAATGCTATGTGCACCTCTCCCATCGATGTAGCAGAGGGCGAGAGTCAACGCAGTCAGCAGCGGTGTCTTGCCGTCTGGTGCGCATTGATCTGTTGCAAATAAATAGTAATAAAATAGAATAACACAACTGATCAAAATGATTGCATAAATATCCATCAGCAATTAAAGTTTATAATATTTATTAAAAAAAGTGTCTAGAGAATATGTCGAAACATTTTGGAATCTGATGTTCAGTTTCTGTAAACCCACCTACTGTACAACAATTATTAACCAATACATACAGAATTATAGCTTTCATGGCGTAGGTATGCGCGTCGTTTGGTTTTTTACTACCTTCTAATGGCTGCGGTTAAAGCTCAAATAACTTCATCTCCAGTACAGTTTCAGTTGCAATCGATAGTTTAATAAGGAGCTACGTTTAATATTTTTTTTTATTCTATCGTTGGTTTTGGGATTAATCTTACACATCGCTGTTGTCTAAGGCTAAATGTTTACGCCATTTTGTAAAGTTGAACCCGCACAATCCGAGTATTTTGAGTTTTAAGATATGAAAAATTGGCCCAAAGTCCGATATGATAATAGTTGACGCCTGATATATATAACGGCCCTCTCACGTCGTTCATTAGTTACTCTTTATAGTAAGAATATAAATTTAAAAAGCATTATAGCTTTCATGGTGATCATTGTTTTCACAGCAATATAAGACGATATTTGTGTACCTAATATGCCCCTAATGTCGTCGTACTGCGTGGTGAACGGTTGCAGGACCGTGGTGGGGGAGCCGCACATGACCACCGCCATTCGCTCTTCTAGACCATGGTTCATGTTGGCCCTGTCCAGCTCTGGAATGAAGAACACAGTATCAAGCAATGTTACAACTACAGAAGCAATAAAGCCGAAGCCCAGAGAGCACAAACCACATTAAATAACAGCAGATATTGACACAACACAAGTAACCCTCGCAATTTTAAATTGACACATTGTTCAGCTTAGCTCAGTTGGTAGAGTGCTGGACTAAAAATCCTATGATCCAGTTTGGTCCCCCGACCGGTCGTGTATGTGGGTAAGGGGGGGGGTTTAAGGTCTACGGCCATTCTTCCCAACTGATTCCAGAAACTGTAAGCTGTCAGTTTCAGGTATGTGGATTATATAGGACTTTGTCCTGGTTAACTTACCGCCGTGATGTGAATGATGTTATGCTGAAAACGGCAAAAATCCAGCTAAACAAACACACGTTCAATTTACAGTATACGTCATGCGTGTACACATATTTATATTTTTGCAATAGGAAGACAATCAACATATTGCATGCATATTTTTCATGGGAATGATATTAAACCGGCCCGCTATACCAAAAAGGTACTCTATATTGCACAATATTTTATTGTGGCATCGCAATACTTCATACATTAACACTGACCGTCGATGAAGCCGTTGACGAACGTAATAAGCTCCTGAAAGGGTTTTCCCTTCATACTCAGCGAGGAGTCGACCACGAGTAACGTGCTGGCGGCTGAGGTCGAGGTGGGCGAAGGTGGGACTGAAAACAAGACAGATAAATAGAGTCGTGTTCTGAGGAAACTGGGCATAATGCATGTGCGTAAAGTGTCGTCCCAGATTAGCCTGTGCAGTCCACACAGGCTAATCAGAGACGACACTTTCAGCTTTTATTGTAGTTTTAGTTTCAAGGAAGTCCCTCCTTACCGAAAATCACGTTTAGGCGGAAAGTGTCGTCCCTGATTAGCCTGTGCGGATTGCACAGGCTAATCTGGAATGCCACTTTACGCATATGCATTGAGTCCAGTTTGGTCAGAACAAGACTCAATATAAACCGAAAGAAACATCAGCTGCGTTAGCAGGAGAGAACCGGTACTTAGAGTACGTGGTCCTTTCTTTATTTGAAAATGATGAATAGCCGTCCAGTGCGACACGGACAAAGTGCTAGAAACATCACAACAATGTAATTGTGAAGTATATCACTAGAACGTTATAATCAAGGAATGCCTACCTTTGGTCGCGCCCAAGACGGACTGTATTGTGGAATTGTTCACGTCCACCCTGAAGGCTTTCAGCTTATTGATGATGTCCTTCTCTTCCGGCTGAGTTTTAAACAGCGGCTCTCCGGGCAGATCAGCTGGGCTCATCGCTAAAAAGGATTGATGTAAGTCGATCATGGCACACGTTTTTGTGTAGAACGATTGTTTGTGTGGGTGCGTAACAAGGCATTCATGTGTTAAAGTTTACATGTCAATCGAATATTAATTAGATACATGTAGTGGCTAAAATATAAATAATATGCTCAAGTCTAAAATATGTATGATATGCATCGGAACCTATGCAATATAAGTACGGATAAATGTGTGGGGTGAACACCAAAATTGTTCAAATACTGTCCGAGTGAACAATATATATACGCAAGAAGGAAAGTGAGTTACAAATAATATTCTAACTTTGAAAGTTTGTTTATGGTGAGACGTTCTCAATCTGGCTTACAGCCCGGCTGACAACACCTGGAGCAAAGCATTTCATTGGATGATGGTTCTGGGTAAGATGGACAACTTGTAAGAATCTGTGGCTGTTGCGGTACTTTACGTATGTTTCTGGTGGGAAGTTATAGAAGTGCATTGCGATCTGTATGGTGTAGCGGAACTTGATCATGACGTTGTAAAAATACGGGATAAGAGGTCATTCATTTTCTCGCAAGAGCGTTTAGCATTGCAGTAACATTCGACGTGTGAAAGTAATGGCTCTGGCCCAAAAGACAGCTTAGGGCTGGACAGATTTTAATGTTTGTATTTTATAACAAAACGTTGTAATTTTAGTCAAATTAGAAACCAACATATGATTTGTAAACAATTATCTTGGATGGTTAATCACGATTCCCAGTTGTCTATCTGGATACAGCTTTGTTGTAGAAGATTATAAAGTAAAACAGCAGTTAGTTAACTATATTTATATAACTATGTCATTTGCAAAGATTCGCATTGCAGAATGGTTTATATTGTGAGGTATATACTCGATATTTAAAAAATGCGGTCCGAATACCGGAGTCAGGAGGGCTCCGGAATAAACAGAACGTGTTTTATATGAGCATCCTTGGACTTTTAAGACTTATTACATTGCTTTGAAAAGCATTGAATTATTTGGAAATTATTGGAATTATTTGTAAAAAATGCACCTATCAGTGGTTTATACAAAATTATTATACTGAAATAAATAGATAGTATAATGACTTGTCGAACACAAGTCAATAAGCATGAGTTCGACTTCACTTCTGTCATAAACTTTTTGAAGAATGTCGTCTCTTAACATAATTATACAAGGGCTGGGGTAAAAGGACTGTTGCTTTCGAAAATCATCTAGCAGTTAAAATGACATAGTGTTCAGTTTGTTTGTTATTATACTATCGGGATAGTTGTATTCATGGTATGATCACAACAAGGATTTCAAGAATTGTATTAGTATCTCAAACAGGTTGAGAGGGCATACCATTGCCTCGTTTTCAAAATATAATATTCGCTGATACAATATAACTCTTCTGTAAATATCGAATACTTTATTATAGATAAATATTACTCTGCAACCATATTGTGTGAGTCAGTCACAGTAAATGTTTTGAATAAAAACTTTTGCTACCACAGGGCTACGTAAGCTAGTGTTACAGTTGACTCCTTTTTCGTAAGTATGGATGAGTTACAAATTATATATAGGCATGCGGTTAAAAAATAACAATCACACGTAAACTGAAACCATATTATGATGGTATGAGATACACAGTTCAACTACCGATCATTCCTAAAACAAGTCTTTGAAAAAAACACTTTTAAGAAGTAATTATCGCATTTATTAAGCTGAATAACATCAACTCAGCATAAGGAGCGTTATTAGTCAAGTCATTGTTTTAAACAAGTGTCACTGAGCATTCACTTAACCAACCCGCTGTTCTAAGAATTATTGCTAATGATACTATTTTTACATTATTCCTGATATCATTAATGTTAACGTGAAACTATATGCGCGGTTTAAATAAAATGTGTCATGATCGTGTTCACTTGATAACTTTTAAGTAAATGCTCATTTTAAAGAGGAAGTAAAGCTATTAATATGCTAGAAGCTGTGCATATTTTGAGTGAAACTCGGTTAACCATATGATCTTCAATAACTAAACATTTATTTAAATGGGAATTTGGGCTTGACTTATAATAATACGTATAAGTAGTAGTAAAAGTAGTAGTAGTAGTAGTAGTAGTAGTAGTAGTAGTAGTAGTAATAGAGGTAGTGTAGTGGTAGTAGTAGTAGTAGTAGTAGTAGTAGTAGTAGTAGTAGTAGTAGTAGTAGTAGTAGTAATGGTAGTAGTAGTAGTGGTAGTAGTAGTGGTAGTAGTAGTGGTAGTAGTAGTAGTAGTAGTAGTAGTAGTAGTAGTAGTAGTAGTAGTAGTAGTAGTAGTAGTAGTAGTAGTAGTAGTAGTAGTTGTGTAGTAGTAGTAGTAGTAGTAGTAGTAGTGTAGTGGTAGTAGCAGTATGAGTAGCAGTAGTAGTAGTAGTAGTAGTAGTAGTAGTAGTAGTAGTAGTAGTAGAAGTAGTAGTGGTAGTGTAGTGGTAAATATTTACCGCATATTCGCTGTCTTTTTGACCTGAAAAATAAATAATAAATTATGAGTACTCAGAAATATTTGCGTCACGAGTAACGTGCGCATTTGTGATTTTAATAAATGATCGATGTAAAATATGAATCTCGTTTTCATGAATGATCCGTAGACTTTATATTTTTATTACAAACAATGGTGCCCGAGTTAGAAGTAAAAGTAAATGAGTAATGCATGCTAGATACGTGGAGTGCTGCAGACAAACGCACAGGTAATACATGTAGTGTCGTGCGTGAATTTATACGTTGAAATGCGCATTTGTGAATGGGTGAGTTTCAATCCCTTTGGAACCGTGAATCAAAAATACCTTTTCGATTTGTCTATACTAATATTGTTTAACGGTTTTATCATCGTATTGTATAAACTGGATATAAATATTTAATTTTTAGTCGAAACACCTCGTTATACCCCCTTAATGCTGGTTTAAGTGTAATTATGGGATAAAGCAGATTATAATTGCGTGCGAACGCGTCTATTGAACGCAGTACCTTTGCGGCTTTTTTCCGGGAATGTTGCACGTGCCAGACGGCTCGGTCAGGACGGTGTGCGCCGGATTTCCGGTTCGGTTTTCCTGAAGACTGACCACGTCAGCACCTCCTCCGTTTTGTAATCCATGCATTTCGAGGGATTTCAGAGTTTTCTGTATTGCGTCGACCTTTTCAGACAAAAATGTCTTAGGTTCTTCACTCTTGAGGGATTCCAGCGTTTCTTGTATGGTGTCGATATTTTCTGACAGCATTGTCTGAGCTTGTATTACATTGTTTAAAGTCGTCTTTTGGCTCATTTGCTCTTCTCGCACTGTCCCAAGGCATTCTTTTATCGTTTTTAACTCCGGATTTTCGACTGCAGTTTCAACCCTTTGCGACGTCCGCCGGTTTCTAGCGCTCATTCTTTTGTTTCTTTTACTATTAGCAAAGTGCGTATGTGCCCTGACTATAACACAATTCTCATTTGTTTTCAAGTATCTGAAAATTTAAATGCATTTTGATTGAGTTTAAAGGCGTTTTCATTTGTGTTTTTTGTAAGATATGTTATCAATTAACGTTAATAGGCTCGAAATTACACAGGGACTATTATTCACACAGCTCCTCGGGGGAAACTGTGTAAAGTGCAGTCCGCACAGGCTAATCAGGGACGACTCTTTCCGCTTTTATGGTATTTTTAGTTTCAATGAAGTCCCTCCTTACCGAAAATCAAGTTTAGGCGGAAAATGGCGTCCCTGATTAGCCTGTGCGGACTGCACAGGCTAATCTGGGATGACACTTTACGCAAATGCATTAAACCCAGTTTTCTCAGAACAAGACTCATAAAGGGTCAGGCACACAATATATTGATTTGAAGAGTTTGTTGTGGAACTGTTGGAATAATTTCAACAACCGACCAGCAATGCTGCATTCCTATTATTTTCATGTTTGCAAATGCAATAGTAGACTTTCATTCATTCAATTTCGGATCTACTGGCGGGAAATTTCCTACTTTTTATTTGTTGTGGACAAAGGTCAATGAAGGTCAAAACTTGGGTTAGACAGGCACTCCGAACAAGTCTGATGTATCTTATCAGTCAATTACGTTGACTTAAAGCCACACAACTTGACATGAAATACATGGCATAGTAAATTTAAGTATAAATAAGTAGCATATTTTATCTCTGCCAATTAGAAAATATCTGGTGGTTACAAGGTACAATTCCGTCTTTTTTGCGCTTTAAAACTTAAAAATAATCGCGTTTGTCGAAATGGACATATACGTGTAGAAATCCTACTTTCGGTTTTAAAAGCGGAACCGTTTGAAATAATAATAAATTACTTTCTTACTAGGCTAAAGATTTAATTTTATCTATCCCAATTAGAATATATCTGGTGGTTACAAAGTAGAAATCCGTCTTTTTGCGCTTAAAAACATAAAAATAATCGCGTTTGTCGAAATGGACATATACGTATAGAAATCCTACTTTCGGTTTTAAAATTTAGAAAAAATAATAAATTACTTGCTAACTAGGCGATAGATTTAATGACAATTTTGCACACTTTCAAATTGATCTATATGTATTGAAAAACATGTATTTCATTTTAAGGTGTGTGGCTTTAATTATCTGTTGAGTAAATCGATATTACGTTGAAATGATAAATTGTACTATGTACGTAAACAGTTTGGTTTGAATACGGTGATTAATTTATATATATATATATATATATATATATATATATATATATATATATATATATATATATATATATATATATATATATATATATTATATACAAACTCATCGAATTTTTGTGTAAATCTTTCACAATTATTATCTAAATACAATGTAAATATAGAAAACTAAATACAAATAGAAAATTGGAAAAACGTTATGGTAACCCAAAATGAATTGTGTGTGTCCCTTATGTCGAATTCCCAAAATAATGCAAAGTGTTAATATTAATCAATTGTCGTACTAATAACTATTATTAATATGTAAAAACTAAACCATAAATATCATTTTAATATAATAAAAGAACCTCTTCAGGCCTGTCAATGTTAAATGTGTACAACTTCCTTGTCTTTACAGTGGAATTCCAAAAGGTTTAAAATAAATAATTAATTTGGAAAGTCCATCACGTTGTTGCCGTTTTATTCAAGTTAAAACCCGGTGAATACATGTATAAGGTTCTCATAATATTGACCATTATGTACACGATAATGGTGAAATCGAAACAATGTACATGTCTATGTATTTGGTTTCCGTAATAATTTAAGTATAACGCGTTTGACTAGTATTAATAAAACATAATAATAAGTTATCAACATAAAATATTAAATACCTTCTTAAATAGAAGGACACGTATCCCTTACTGTTCAAACAAAGTATTATTAATCCTGAATCGAGCCCAATGGCCACCACGATTCTATATATAGTTGTTCTAGTTTCGATTTCAGTTGAAATTCAAGTGTTGAACTGTTCGTTCAAAAAAATTACTAAAATGTGACTGCATGAGCTCTTTGTTGATGTATTTGATATACAAGTAAGTTTAAACATTCATAATCGATCCGGTACCTCACGCATGAAAGTTTTGTTTGATAAAACAATAATTTAGCCACAATAATATTAACTGTAATTCGGGGACTTTTAATTTGTTTCCATACATGCAACGTTTAAAGGGACCATCAATCGCGATTGACGAAACAAAAGTTTTAAAATTCCGTATTTTTTACAATTATTAGTTTATATTGATTAAAATATCACGACTGATATATTGCATAACTTAAAAAAAGTTGTTAAGTTTTCATTTTTTCAGTATATTCGGTAATAAATTTTACTGGGCACACCCTGCAGGTATATACCAGGTAATTACCAGTTAACTATAAATAACGCAAGTAGATTGATCATCATCGTTACGTGGTAAACCCAGGAATGCAAATTGTGCATGCGTAGTGAATTGTATATACTTTATATATAAAATGATCAATCTACTTGCGTTATTTATAGTGTGTATATATATCGTTATGTCACCTATTTTCGTTATGTACTCTCGATTTCATATCGCAAAATTTATTACCGAATATACTGAAAATATGAACTTTTTCAAGTTAATTGTAAACAATACGGTATTTTAGAATATTTTTTTTTCGTCAATCGCGGTTGACGGTCCCTTTAAAACTATGTTTTCCTTTGTATATAGACGTTGAATAACGATTGTCGGTACTTGACGTGTGTACAAAGCTAACGCGGTAATTAATATCAAAAATGAAACCCAATTCATGTCGCTGCAGCATTCGGCTTTTACTTAGGAAATTGATAACTATGCATGAAGTAAGCGTTTGATAAACTCGTTGCAAAACGTCAGTTTTGTACGGTGCCACTAAGGTGACATCACCGCTCAAAAAAATAAGTCGGGAAAACACAAGTTTTGTTTTCCCGTCTCAAAAAAAAAATCACTCGGGGAAACACAAAATAAGTCTGTTTTCACGAAGTGAATGTTTTTTTTATGGAGACGGGAAAACAGAACCTGTGATTTCCCGACTTCTTTTTTTGGAGCGGAAAACAGAAAGTTATGTTTTCCGCTCCAAAAAAATAACTCTGGGAGACACACTTTCTGTTTTCCCGTCTCAAAAAATTTAACTCGGAGAAACACAAAATAAGACTGTTTTCACGAGTAAATTTCTTTTTGGAGACAGGAAAATAGGACTTGTGTGTTTTCTTGACTTCCTTTTATTTGGAACGGTTATGTCACCTTAGTGCCACCTTAGTTTTGATTTAACATTTCTAATTAAAATTAGGGTGGGGATAAATGGTATAAAAAAAAAATAAGAAAATGATAACACCCACTTGTGGGATGGTGCATTGGGTCATTTGGAACATATTTGTATTGGCAGTTGGTACCTATCATGAAAAATAACCCCACCCCCACGCCAAGCAAAAAACTGTATCAACATGTTATTGTTTTTACCTTTTAACCTCTTTCATCATGAAACATAACATTACACTTTTTTTACACCTGTCAGATGTTGGAAAGTTCTAATGACGCTTGTTTGTACAAACATGTACATAAAAAACGTTTTTGTTGACCGCAAGCAAACCGTCAACATCCCCGAAAGATGACCATATTCATATAACCGGTCCTATTTACTACCGATTATATTTTGTTTCTTACTCGGGATCTTTTGGATATTTTAGGATATCTTGATGTTTACTTCATGTGTTTAATGTTATTTATTGAAATGTTATTTCCATTTCCACGTCAAGCACTTATATTAATATATATAGAGATAGAAGATAGAGAGATATATATATAGAGATATATAGTATAGATAGAGATATAGTATATATAGATCTATAGAGAGATATATATATATATAGAGACATCCAGCTATTAGTATATATATATATATATATATATATATTATATATATATATATATATATATATTCCTTGCCTGATGGTTTGATGATAATAATTCAAAACCAACGATCTTGCCAAGGTCAGTTCAATTTATTTCTGTAAAGCGAGACAAAGAAATATTATAATATTTTTAAATAATATACATGTGAATCTACATGCAAAATTTATTATAGCATGTCATATAGCATTTGAAATAAAATACTTCTACAGTAACTTTCAGAAACATAGGATTTTAGTAACTAACAATAATAAGCCTATATTTTAATATTTGTTATATCAGTTTGCGGTCCAGTTATTATAAATTCTACACAATTCTTCACATACCGAATAACCCTGTATAGTTAACAATATAATGTTATTAATTATAACAATAACATCCAAATACAACTAAAATCAGTAATTAACTATAAATTACCGCACTTAGTAAAATAATACAAACAACAAATGAATATCCAAAATGTAAACATGAACTTTTCTTTTGTTCTTGGTAGCCATTTGCTATTCTAATATGATTATAATATATGATAATTATATCCAATATAAAAAATGAAAATTACATGTAATAAAAATAAAATAATAATGAATGTAAATATATTAATCCATGAAGTGTTTTGTTTTTAAAGGGATTACATTCAACACACTGTAAAACAAGCAGATACACAGTTCTCGCAGGTATTTTATTTCCTTTTTAATACCAAATAATTACATTAATTTATAATGATATTATTACAATGTTATGTAGCTTGGTTGTGCAAGAATCCACCCTAATTAGTCATACTTTTAGCTTTAAGGTGTGAATAATTAAGATTATTAATCTTTTTCCAGAAAAGTCACAAAAGTCTGAGGACTTACATCATCAAGCATGACGGAGCAAAGAAGCATGTCTAAAACAAGATATAGCGGAACCATTTATAATTCAGATATTGACATTTCCCCTGCAAGCACCTCCAAACCCGCACAAAAATGCATACACTCAAGAGTGTCACAGGCATGATAAGTGGCAATCTTGACATGGGCAATGGGAGTGTGCGAGGCAGTATGAGAAGTGGCATAACAGTTCTACGTCAAGCACTACCACTACGCTGTGTTCTGTGTATCCTTGGGTTGCTATCCAGAGAAAGTTAGAAAATGTCTGAAAACAATTCAGTGAAGGCAAAAAAGGTATGGGACGAAATGTAAAAAAGGGTTGGTTGATGCTCAACAATACAAAGAGTTTTTCCATACAAAGTCTGAGCTCTTTGATCTACTAGTATTTGCCCATGACATTATAACAATCGCTGGAGAAAGAATCGTGTGAGATAGAACACATTATGGATACAGTTCCAAGTCCTCGAAGCATAATATCAGATCTACAGCAAATTTAGGCTCAAAGTATGTGTCTCATTGTGGAAAAAACGGAGCAGGAGGAGAAGGAGAAGGGGAAAATGATTATGCATGTAGAGAACCCCCATATAAGGGGTAGGAAAGTTCAAGGGTTACACGTGGGTCAAGACTGACCATTTCCTCTTCCCATCTTACCAATCCATCATGAGACAACTGAAGACAATGCAATCCAAGTACATATGGGGTTTGAAATACTGGCTTAAGTCAGAGGAGTAAGTGTGGAGGATGTGCATAAACTTGCAGATGCGCATATGACCGACATCACAGAACACAAAAAAGGGTTTTCGAAGCTGTATGCGGAGATGTTCAACTTGGAAACAACAGCATGGCAGATCTTTTGCTGCGTTCACACTAATCTGTGCAGCAGTGCTATGAATAAAGTGATGCGGTTGTGGAGGCTGAATGAAGATGGATCAAGTAATACAGAGTTTCATGGTGAATCTTGATATATACATCAAGAATACCAGTGTGGCTGGGTAGGCATTGGGCACGAGTCTAACGTTAGTGGCTCTCGAGTACAGCCACATACCCTGGTACCGCTACATGGAAATGTTCATCTTCCTTTAGAAAAGGCAGTATTCAGTGTGCTGTTTTCCTGCAAGACAGTAAATTTATGTATAGGGCAGCAGCAGTCCTAATATACCACTTTTGGCATTAAACAGAGGTCATGAGCTGCTACAACCATCACATTAACAATTGTCTGGACTACCTCGTCCCTGATCTGATGGAGCTTCCCTACCTCAAGGTGGCCCTTGTGGTGTTTGCCTGTCGGGATATGCATTTAGTGGAGCCCTTCTATTTCCCGGACCATAAAAAAGATGCTATTCATTTTCCTAATTTGAATTCTTACTGCAGACTTAAATGTTCTAGTTCATTCCATGTCATCGTGACTGAATAAAACATACTTAACTGATTTTGTATTGAATATAAATATTTTCCAACGTTTTCCAAAATAAGTCTCTTAGTGTAAGCAGACTGTTAGATTAGCAGACCATGGGTATCGTTAAACAATACGAGGGGGGAATTTTCAAGATACAGACTTACTTTTGGTGTCAAATTTCTTGTAATGATATTGTTAATCAAGTCGCAAATGGCTGCATTGAAATTTTGAATTTGATGATTATTCCCCTCCCTATTAACATAGCAGTATTATGTACAACAGAATGTATAACGTTAGCATTTTTTTTAATGGGACGTATGGTGACTGAACAATAAAATTGAACAAGTCAGATCGGTCTAGTGATTTTATAATATATATACGAAAACAACAAACATTTTTGACGACAGTCTGAATTATATTGGTCTCATTATTAGCACTATGTGTATCCCCGTCATGTAAAGCGCTATTCGTCGTAGTGCATTCCTATTTTAAACCAAAAACCAGAAAACAGTTGAAGACGACACAATACATTTATCACCGTATTATAGTATTTATATGTCATAAGTTACATTGTGGGACAATATTAGATAAAGGCATTTGCATGAGGCGCTCATGTAGGAATGTATATGCGAGTTGTTTAGTTTATGTCAGTTGTTTAAATTGGTCTGCGCGGTTAGTATACAGTAAGATTGATTTTTGCAGAAGAACAATTTAATCGCATGAAATTTGATCAATATGCACCTTCTAGTGAAAATTTGTGTTAAGATATGAATGTTTCTGAACATATAAATGTCATGATGATCTATTCGTATGTATTTTTATTGTACGTTATTATTAAAGTCATTATTTATTTCATTTTGGCTGTACTGTAAACGATGTATATTAGATAATAACCATGACTGTGTGTACAGATTATTGCACGGATTTCATTAATTAGATATTAACTTATGATGAACTGATTTTTAACCTGAGAATGCAGCGGCTACTACGGGGAAGATAACCATTGAATGTAGTTTGCCTTCAAGAAAGCACTTGCTTATTTTGACCTCATGGCTTTGGACCGCTATGACTTGGCTGGTAAAATCGTCAACATGACCGCGATACTTTAAACATACATGTATTTTATTTCCAAAAGCATGATATGTTTTACAAATGTACACATTCGGCCCATACATATACATAATCGAAAAAGACCTACAGTTCTACAACATTATCGAGGGTCTTTCCCTTGGGAAAGTTTTAACTTATTTTTTACACACGCACACACACAATTATTATTATGGTGACAGGCATACACCAATTAAATGATATTATTTACAACGTACACAGCAGAGAATTCAAAACATATTAAATATAATGATTTCATTCGGGATATTATGGTTCTATTTTTTATTATATATAGGATCTGGCACTCGTTGTCATATCATACCATATTTTATAAAACTAGTTCAGGCATTTTGTTAGTAAGCGAGCCTTTGGCGAGCTTACTAACGAATTTCTTGGACGAGTTTAATAAAATATGGTATGAAATGACAACGAGTGTCAGCTCTTTTCTATCACATGCTTTTAAATGAGGAAATTATATAGAGGATATTTTTTGGATTCGGTGGATTATTGATTTTAATTCACGAGTGATCATATAAAATAATATTTTCACGAGTTGCGTAGCCACAAGTGAAAACATATATTTTCTATGATCACGAGTGAATTAAAATCGACATTTCACCGAATCATACACATTTTCTGTTTATTTTATGCTTTTTTCACCGTTTATTTACATTGTTTAAGAGTTAAACAAAATAATTTTGCTGGGAAAATGACGTCATTTCGTCAAAGTAAACAGTGAAAATTATCGATAATTTTCATTATTACCTGATGCTTTATAATAATGATAATTATTTTTTGCTATTTCCTGGTCGAAAATGAAATGTTGCAATGTTTTAAACTGTTACCGGTGAATATTTCGAACTGTTGACCGGTCAACAGTTTGAATTGTTGCCCACAGGAATAATGACGTCATTTCGTCGAAAAAATGACGTCATTTCACAGTTAAACAGTGAAAATTATCGATATTACCGATTTCTGTTGTTTCAATAAAAATTTAATTTTCTCTTTTTTCTTTGTTTGAAATTCGATCAGGTAATAAAACAATTATTTCATGGATGCTTGGTGCACAGTAAAAACTGTTGTCCCTCGGTATCAGGGCTGACATTTCCAAAGTTTTGACTGTGCACCGCGCATCCATGAAATAACTGTATACTGTAAATGTTTGAAACAGCGATATTATCAGTTTTAATTCACCGATATTTCTCTATAAACCACCGGAAAGCATAAAATAAATAAATAAATATTCACGAAAACATAATGATAAATCCCGAATGTAGTTTACAATTCGTGAAGTCATTTGACGTTGCAACGTCATTTCAGCAAAATAACAATATGCGATTGGTCAATCGAACGAAAATAAGCCCTTGAAAACGCCTAAAAAGTATATTACACAAGTGCAAGATAAAAATATTCGTAATGGTTATATTACATGGGAAACAGAGTATGGCATGTGATAAAATGATATAGAGAATATTTGTTTGATTCGGTGGATTATCGATTTTAATTCACGAGTGATCATAGGAAATATATTTTTTTATGACCTCCTCCGAATCCAACACATTTTCTGTTTATATACATTGTTAAAGAGTTTAACTAAAGAATTTTGCTGGGATAATGACGTCATTTTGTCAAAAATGACGTCATTTCACAGTAAAAGGTGAAAATTATCGATAATAATCACTGCTAATTTCCACTGTTTCAAACAGTGAAATTATCAGTTTTAATTCACTGATATTTCTCTATAAACCATCGGAAAGCATAAAGTAAAATAACAATAATAATTATAGTAGTTATAATAATAATAGTAATAATAATAATGTAAATAATATTAATGGTAACTAAATGAAACTTATAATGATACAAATAATGAAAGTAATAAGTCCGCGATCAAATGACTTGGCTGTCAATTTTAACATTAGTAATTTTAAAGAAAGAATAGAGCACAAGATAGACTGCAGTGTAAATCCAGGGGACGTTACATTCATACACGTCCGTGTATACACAATATGTCGTATGCGTCGTGGGTAGTGTTCATAAAGATGGTACATCATAAATATTTTATAAATATATAACTATGAATTATTATGAAAAAATATTAACTTTGGTATTTATATTTGTTTCTATTTTTTTAAATCTTTATCGTCTTTGAAATAAAGAAATCGTGTTGATAGTGTAAAACCGCCATCTTGAAAATAGGTTATTCTTGAGCCGTGGATTCTGATTGGCTATTCCAATGATAATATTTGCATGCCATAAATAGCCATAAAACTGACATTTCATTTTGTGTCACTTAGTAACACTCATTTTATCAGAACAGAACAGAACAGATCAGAATAGTTTATTTCGACTTAAGCATTTACAGCTCATCGTCACAAACATACATAAGCAATAACAGCATGCGTTACATTTAATAAAAAACATACATCATTTCGAAGAAATATCAATTTAAAGGAATGAAATACAACATGTTTTAGTGAGGATGTCACATGGATGAGGTTAATACATAGTGATTACATAATGTAAAAATGTAGTTTAGTAATTGCAACACGTACACACATAATTATAAGCATATTGTCTTTGTGAAAAATTTATAATTTATCCTACATATAAGACATTTTCTCGCATTTTAAAGCATTTTAAACAAAACATGGCTAGTTTTCTTAGCACTATTTTATTTGAACTATTAAGTAGTTCGATAAACTTGAACATATTTGAGCGAGATCTATAATATTTTGGAATTAATGAATTCCTAACATCAGCATAGTAAGGACATTTAATAACAAAGTGATATTTATCTTCGATATCATTTAGGTTGCATAAAACACATTTTCAATACATACAGGAGAAAGTAGTTTATAATAACATATCGAATTATGATTTATAATATTTACCTGTTTTTGTTGCATTTTTGATCAGCAAAATGATGGTGTCTGTGTCAAAACATTTTTCCGACCAATCTTCATCATATGCGAATGTTCTCTCGAGGGGTTTCTGGCGATCTCTATACTCACGACTCCAACAGAATCCGCGACTCAACAAGCACCTAGCATTTATAGTTTCTATATAGTTGTCTTTTGGTATTTACTTGGGTTGAATATAGTTTCGGGTGAATTATAGACATGGAATGCGTGAGATTGCTTATTCCATTACAATTAAGGGCATTATCAGGGACTTATTGTTCATATTGTGTAACTTTCTCACAGGATTATATCATAGTAAGTATAACCTAAACTGGACCCCATTGGAAATAAGCTTTCGAGCTTTCATGGGCAATCCTAGGTTTTACACTATATTATCCAAGTTATTTCTTTTTACATACTAAGTTTTCCCTAAAGTTGTGAATTTGTTTCTATAATATATCAAATTACTAGTCTGTGCTGAAAATCTGTGATAACAAATATATGTGACATGTTTAACTGTGATAATCAAGCAATATATTATATTCCAGTATAGTCACATTAAATCATATTTTAAGTGTGAGGCAGTTGCTGATCTGTTCCCTTCAAATCTAATTTGAGGTGATACGCTTCCTTAAGACTATTTTTATTGTTTCACTTTTGTGTTCATTTTCTTTGTCAAATCATATCATATATTATTTTATGGCAGTTTTTATACCATAGGTTTTTATCCGCAGCAATCTCACAAATGCCTTTAGTTAAAATTGTTATGTAATTTTGAAAGATAACTTGTATATTATGTGTTTTAAAACCTGAATAAAAATCAATCAATCAATCAATTAAGTTTTCTTCCCCTTAATCTCTGATTTTGGATGCATAACAGTATGGCAACATAAAATATGCGAAGAAATAACGGAACATGTCGTATAACAGTTCTAAAATCTCAACTGTCCCACAAAGTCAAATGCATAGTCAACAAAGATGGTTCAATGTGGGCTTCAAGTCCGAAGGTGCACGCTTCATTCATCATAGAAGTGTTATATGGCCGACATGTATTTGTCCATTTCGATCATCGACATCTTATCGTCGTCATTGACAACTGAAATCCAAATACATATATAGTTTATGTTGTCCCTTTGTACAGCAAATATGCAACCCTGACATAAATAACGTCACATACAACATCGCTAAAACATTATTAGCTTCACTAGTTTCTGCAGTAAACAACTTAAATCGCCATTTTCATTCAATCAGAAATAGTTATTTGGCTACATATAAAACTTAAACCAGTTTGGTTGGTTACAAAATATGTTCTTAATTAGTTATTATTTTCATATAGAAGAAAGGCTCAACACAACAACAGTTTTCGTTAAAAATAAATATGACTTTAGCATACATACATGTAGTAACTGTTTAATAATCTATGATACCCTTTTTATTAAGGGCATTATTTTTATTTGCCATATACCAAACAACAAAACAAGCGCAATGAAAAAAATAAAGCTGGCTTGACGCTATTCGTCCCGCTATATGCGAGTTACGGACTTTACCATTGACCTTTTGTGATCCGCGTCATGCAAAAACATGTGGATATATATGGCCGGTATAGCTTCGGACAGGCCTGAGCAATATTGATGTCTATTCAGGCGCTACCACAACCATTTATTAAGCCACGCAAGGTTGCATACGCGTACAGATCAGCTCCTGGCCAGACTGCTTAGTCTTCATAATTAACCATAATATATATGTGGGACTCAAAGTTTCAAAGTAAAAGTAACAGAGGTATAGCATTGAGAGCAAACTTTAACCAAAATGATTCAAATACCAAGGGGCATCATATTTGGCTAAATGGCCTTTTAAGGGTTAGTGAATTGACAAAAGCATATACGCCGCCGGAAAGTAAACGGTCTGTGATAAAGTCTGGAATATTTTTTGTGTGAATAACCGAGCTAAATAACTTAACTGTATGATAAAGGTTAAACACGTGTTTTCGTCAATTCTTTGAGTTATAAATCGCTTTATTTTATTTGTAAAATAAAAATGAAAACTCTAAAGCTGATTAAGAATTTACTTACGTTCTCGAGCTACGTCGAACCTTTTACCCTCGAATTCGCACTTGTTCTCATTAAACAATACCATGAAGCTAAAGTAAAAATAGCAACACATATCAAAGTTGTGCAAAATATTAAAATAAAAAAATACTATACTTTATCGAGCTGTAACCGTTTAAAATAAAATAGATGCAACCTTAAATGGGGTATTATTGTTCATCAAAATTGTATATTTATATAAAAAAGACTCCCTAAAACTATCTTTAAATGCATTTTAATAGAAAAAAGGAAAACAACCAAGAATAATTTTCACAACCGAGTCGTTTAGAAATATGAAAGAGTTAACTTAAGTTACGAAATTTGTCAGAAGTAAGAACTAACTTAATGTTTAATTAATGTAGAAATCTGAGCAGAATTCACTTACTTTTTGCCCTTGTATTGCACTTGGGCAAACTCTTTCTTCGTATTCTTCGCCTCCTCAATCTGCTTTACGGCTTCCTCGGAGAAGGGGCGCCAAAACTGCTGTGAATCCTGCCACTTCCACCACGGCATCTTGTCTGAATTAAGAATGAGGTGTCTAAGCGGCTCGATCCATTAGTAGTATCAATATACCGATTAACATATTTTGATAAAATTTACGTAAAGTGTATGAAAAAGTATTGCATCAGGGATGTCAGTATAAACAACGGAATCCTTATTCAGAAACCGCCTATGACTACTTACTAGAACAAACAGGTTTCTATAATTTGTTTACTCGGTTATTATCCTTCATACTTATGAACTACATATTACAAAAATAAACATATCTCCGCAGTTTATTAAGTTTATAAAGTGTGTATTTGGATACAGAACCAGCATGAACACAATAATATAGAACAATGTTCCTCTCTTGCAAACACAACACTCATGCCAGCGCAAAAATGATTGACACTTTAATTATCACTATGGATTATTGTGGATTGTGGATCTAAATGTTAGACTTAAAAAGTATGCCTTAAAACATGCGCATTTTTACAACTAACATATTCGATGGCAATTGCAAACATTGTTCATGCATTTACGTGATTTGTTTAACAATTACATTTCCTAATTCTCTCAGGTACTATTTAACGTAAGTTAATTGTGTGAACTATGTGCATGTTTTCTTCAAATTTTTTGAAATAGTTCTGGATGCATCAACGCTTTTCAGCGACATTCCTACGAAAAAAGTTCCAAGTTTGCGTGAGTTACGAATTATTTAACATTGCTGAGAAGCATGATGACCTCAAATGTAGGTGGTGCAAAAAAATTGTAATCGGCAATGGATATAAAAGATTTGAAAGTTGGCGCAGTCAATAAACGTTAACGATCAGAGGTATAATAACACTAAAACATATTGGGGCAGCGTCTTCAATGAAATTGTGCACTAGTGGCATATTAAAGTTGCATAGCCACTAAGGTCCCAATTGTATAGTGTGCATAATTGCTTAACCATGTGACCCTCACCAATGCACAACTTACCAGCATTTCTCTGTCCAGAAGTTGCTCCCGGAGTGGGCTCCGTTGCGCCTCCTCCAAAAGGCATTTGGTCCCTTCCGGGAAAACCCGAGTCGGCCACATTGGCCACAACATGGACTTTGTTTTTCTTGAAATTCGTACTCTCGTTTGTTCTGGAATCTTTTTCCGGTTCCTCTTCATCTGAAGCAGCTCCGGGTTTACGTCCGCTTTGAAGTTTTGCAATTACTTTGACAATAGCATCCTGACGACAGAAATAATACAGCAATTCATAGTGCCAATTCGAATTTTAAGACAAATAATAGTCGGTTCACGTATGCTGATTCAAATGTTAAATCTAATTATTATGTTTATAAACATCATCCTTACCCATGCGATTTTTATAACCAATCACACCTCTTTCAACTGCGATCAATTCTTAAAATTCCATAATAAAAGATAAATATACATATTTCCTTAGTTGCAATTAATTAATACAAATCATTAATGTCCACTACATGTATCAATCATTTATGTTCACTACATGTATCACATGTATAAAATGAGCCTTTCTTTAAACCAATACCTTGTCTTTTCCGTCGCATTTCGCCTCAGACATAACCTCTTTTACGATTTCTTCTGCATCAATGTCCTCGTTTCTGGCCATGGCGGCCTCGACATCGTCACACGCACGAGCGGCAATCACCTGACAAAAAGATTTGTAGTAGAAGGTCGGGTAAGATAACATCCACAAATATTAAACAACATCATTAGTGCACCCATTCTTGCTTATATGCTTATTATGCTGCTTCTATTTCCTTTACTACAAAGGGTTTTGCATATTTGTGTATGTGTATCGTGTTGTTGCATACGTTTATAATAAATCACAATTCGTTGTATGTGAAAAACTAACAACTCATTAATACTTATAGAAGCTAAATGCTGCTCATTGTGAAAAGGTTCCATATGTGTAAGAGCAAAATTAGACTAAGAATGACAACATATCTCACGGTATTGCAGGTGGATGATATAACTTTTAAACAAAACTTTAATATTTGCAACAGATGTCAACATTGTGGAGCATCACAAAATTCGTGTTTTCCATACCTGTCGCCGTTAGACCTACTTTTAATGAAGTAATAACAAAGTCTTTTAATATTGTTGCCATTAAGATAACGTGTTATTCTCTTGGAATATGAGAAGTAAAAGAATTGTGACACAATTTGTTATTATATAATGAGAAGATTATTGAGGGACATTTTATTAAACACGTGGAGCCTTTTTTGTGCTTGCCTGCACTTGGTAAGATTTAGTAATATCTGCCGACCAAACAATGCTTAGAAATAACCCGTTTACTAAACGGTAGGAAAGGACATAGGGAGACAACAGTGACTATTATACAATCGTTCTTTTAAGTCTTACAGTTCATAATCTGAGAGAAGATCACTGTATATTACATGGTAGCGGATATGATTTCCCGCTCTCTGAAAGTCCTCTGCTGAAATCAATTCACCGCCAAATGAATGTTCTGCCAACTCGCGTGCGAATTTTTTATTCTTGTTCTGACCCACCGGGACGCAGTACAGGCTCAACATCTGTTGGCAGTAAATCTTTGCCAACTGTATCAAGTGTTTCTGTATCTGTAAATGACGACATTATTTTTAACGCATTTCTATTCCCTGTTTTAGGCTTATGTTCCACATATTATTCTGGTCACTGCTTAACTTGACAATTCAATAGTATGTTCAGCTTTCTATCGGTGTATGAACTGTCAGAAAAATTACGCCTCATTTGCATACATTACTGCGTTAACGCATAAATAAGCGTAGTTTTGCCCACAATTAATACGCAGATGAAATGCATAAAAATTATATTCAATAAATATAACAACGCTAAGACAAGCGCTATTGCCGGTTATTTTACTACTGTAAAGGCCACAGCGGATTTCAAGTGTCTATTTTTATTACATTTTCTTCGAGTGTCATAGCGATCAAGTTTGCGCGAAACTATGACTTTATTTCGCAATTGACAAATGAAAAGTAAGGTCATTAATATTGAAATATTAACATTAACAACACTGCCGAAGTAGTACGGTAATGAATATTTACTTGGCATACGATTTGGGTTATTTGTGTATTGAAAAAAGCTCACATTTTCGGAATATCCAATCAAAATACAGCGTTAACGCTTAAATGAAACAAGGGGACCATGATGGCCCTGAATCGCTCACCTGACTAACCAAATACAATCCCAACCCAGTTTTCATCAAGATAAACATTCTGACCAAATTTCATAAAGATTGGATGAAAACTGTGACCTCTATTGTTTACACAAGGTTTTTCTAATATTTGACCTATTGACCTAGTTTTTGACCCCAGGTGACCCAAATACAATCCCAACCCAGATTTCATGAAGACAAACATTCTGACCAAATTTCATGAAGATTGGATGAAAACTGTGACCTCTATTGTCTACACAAGGTTTTTCTATTATTTGACCTAGTGACCTAGTTTTTGACCCAAGATGACCCAAATACAATCCCAACCCAGATTTCATCAAGATTAACATTCTGACTAAATTTCATAAAGATTGAATGAAAACTGTGACCTCTACTGTCTGTACAAACCAGGTGAGCTAAAAAGCAAATATATCAGTGATAGACAACGTTTACCACAAAGACAAAAACAGTTGATAAAATTCTAAATTAACATTGCAAACGCAGTCATCAACTTGCACCAAACTTGCACCAGCTCATTAAATTTAATGTATAACGTTTCGAAAAAATGTTAAACATCTAATAAATTGAATTAAATTAAGCTAAAACCATTACATTATAAGAAAGGTATATGAAAGCAGTAGTTGCTTTCAAAGATCCATGTTTGGATGTGTATTTGTGTCAATGAAAACACGAACCTTTTTATTTGCTTTGCCTGCTTCTTCGTCCTCGTTATCGAACGGTTCCTTATCACTGGTAGGGTTGAAGTCAGACAGGACGATCACACGAGGGGCTATTAGGGTATTCTCCCCGACCAGAATCGCTTCACCTGTGCCGCAATGATCAATAAACTGTCAAACAATATCATGTGCTACAATTGTCTCTGAAATTCTCCATTCGACATTTTATCAGTGATGATACTCGACTTTACAAGTACAATACTGTAAAAAAACAGCACATTTCCTGAGTTTTCCGTGTTTTGAAAGTACGCTTATATGCCTGGTGAGTCAGCTAGGATAAACAAGAAATATCTTTAAGAAATATATTTTGCGTTGATGTTAATTGGTTTTGTTATTGACGACGATCGTCAATAGAATCAAAGAGTTATCACTAACGTCGAGGATTCTTTTTCTGTACTATTTTAGCCGCATTTCATCAACATACGTTTCAATAAGAACACACGTTGTTTACGGAGACCCTACTCAGAAAAGTAAACGCCTAACGAAGAGTGGTTTTTAAGAAAGCAAGCTAGGAGATAAAACAGTGATGTGTGTCACTCTGTTGATCTAGTTACAACACCATCATAAGGACGTTCTGACATGAACTACACGTATTACATATTGTTGTCTTAATGGAAATGATCAATCTAATTGATTTGTTTTTAATGACTGGTAGACGGTTTCCAACTTTGTGAATTGCACATGTTACAAGTTGAGTATTTTATAATATATTGTACACAGAAACACTATGCTTACTTTTCCCATCGACGTAGCAGAGGGCGAGAGTCAACGCAGTCAACAGGGGTGTCTTGCCTTCTGGACGGCATTGATCTATTGCAGATAAATCATGCACGTTTTATGTCACAGCGGATTCCATTAATATCCAGCAACAATTCTAGATAAAAATATTAAAAATACTTGTAAGAGATTCTGTCGAACCATGTTTGAATGTGGTGTTCAGTTTATGGAACGCAGCAGACTGCACAGCTTTTATAATCAAAATCATGAAGCACAAGTAATACAAAACACTATTTATGTACCTAATATGCCCCTAATGTCGTCGTACTGCGTGGTGAACGGATGCAGGACCGTGGTGGGGGAGCCGCACATGATCACCGCCAGTCGCTCTTCCAGGCCATGGTTCCAGTTAGCCTTGTCCACCTCTGAAGAGATCAGAGAATGTTATAAACGGTTAAAGACAACATAGACGCAACGCCGAATCCCTGAGAACACATTTCATAATACATAACCAAGAATATTGAAAGAAGGAAACACCACACTTAAAACTTTGGCTTGCTCAGTTGGTAGAGAACCGGACAACACATTTTATGATCGCGGTTTCGACCCCCGGTCCGACCTCATCTGTATAGGGTTTGGTATTGGTCTATGGCCAATGGCCATTCTCCCTTACATGTGATTCCAGGTGCTTAGTTTTTAGTTACTAACATAGGCATGTGTACCAATTCGTGATTAACCGCTGTGATTTGAATTACATAACGTGAACAATGCAAACAATCCATATAAAACAACCAAACATTCAATTTACATAATCTTGTACCTGTACACATTTATGATTTTGACTTTTCAAAACGATGTTATAGTCATTTATTTATTAAATGCATTTTTATTAAGATAAACTATTTATCTAAATGTTCCAAATATGCAAATAAACCTATCATCATGCAACACTATTTAAATTTGGCTCTGCATTATTTCATACACTGGCACTGACCGTCGATAAAGGCGTCTACGAACTTGATAAGCTCCTTGAATGGTTCTCCCTTCATACTCAGCGAGGAGTCGATCACGAGTACCGTGCACGCGGCGGGATTAACGGCGGGGGAAGGTGGGACTGTTAACGATACAAATAAATATTAAACGAACAAAACATCAGCAGCTGCTCCAGCAGAGGAGAAACCTTATTATGAGTACATGGTCCTTCATTTATGGCAAGTAATCAATTGCGTACCAGTCGAACACGGCGCAAAAGCGCTAGAAACACCACAAGAATCTGCAAACACAAATAAAGAAGCACACAAAAATGAATCAAAATTTTGTCACTGCATCAAAAATGTCAATGTTGCTTAAGTACGGAAAAAAAACATACTTAAAAATGTTATGAAATTAAAAAAAAAATTGATAGTTTGTTTTTCGTTCGTTTTGTTATTAGCTTGCAAACAGACAAAGTTACAAACAATGTGGCCGTATCGAGAAACCAAAACGATTAACCGAACAACCTAGTTCTGTTTAATTATTTATGTCATTTATTTCAGATTTCATCTACTTCATTCATTCACAAATTGACATATAATGTGAATACTATGTTAAATGGAGTAATTGTTAACGGCTCTCACAAGTTAAGAGCTTTATAAAAAATATCAGTACGTTATTAATGGTCTATTTTAGAACTACAACTATACAGCTATAGCAATCTCTTCGAGAAGGCCTACCTTTGGTCGCGCCCAAGGACGGACTGTATTGTGGAATCATTCACGTCCACACCGAAAGCTTTCAGCATGTTGATGATGTCCTTCTCTTCCGGCTCCTTTGTAAACAGCGGCTCTCCGGGCAGATCAGCTTGTTTTATCTCTAAAAGGAGGGTAGCAAGTCGATGATGACACACGTGTAAGTATATTTCGAGTATAATTGCAGATGCGTAACAAGGCATTCCGATGTAAAATTTTAGATTCCTGTTATAAAGATACTAATAGTATGAATTAACCCATACAATATCAGCAAGGCTTAATAGGTAAAGCACCATTTAAGATCATATACTTTGCTTTTACTTAAAACGAAGAAGAAGAGCTAGTCACACATTCAATTTGAACTGTAAAGTTTGTTTAGGGTGAGACTATCTCAATCTGGCTTACTGCCCGGCTGACAACACCTGGAGCAAAGCATTCCATCGTATGATGGTTCTGGGTAAGATTGACAACTTGTAAAAATCTGTGGCTGTTTGGGTATTTTTTAAATGGTTCCGTTGGCAAGTTCTAGATAGTCTTGCAACAATACTGAGGTAATCAGGTAAGAAAATGGCGATGTGAATATATCTTTGGAAATGACCTTAACGTTTTCAAAGTATGCAATGTGAGTTCTGCATAGGGCGTTTAGAATGTTACTTACAGATGTAACATATTTTAAAAATTGCATTCTATACATAGATGGTGACGTCACTACGTTATTGTCACCTCTATACCAAGACGCATCACATTCCCCTGGTTTGGGGCATTATGCTTACGCCAAAGTAGTTCTGCCTAGGAATGGAAATGTTAATAATGAAAGAAAAATCGTTTTTAATTGTGTGTTTAACACGAAATGTTGTTTAAGGAAATGCTATTTAATTATGTTTAACTGTGATTTTGAATCTCTTTAAAGACTGTTAGCGATTATCAGAAGCACGATTACTTGACCTACTTTCGCTTTCACTTTTCACTCTTCAAAGATGTGCTACCCACCATGCCTTTCGCGTTAGTACACAGGTCAGTAAGACCGGTGTGTACACAATGTTCAAAATTGTTTCAAGTAGGGCTTTTTGATGAACTTTATGAAAAAAAGTATTCCAACTTTTCTAGTTGGACAAAATTTTTTTAAGAAGGTGGAGAGTATAACAACGGTTGTTGTAAATAAATTCATAGAACTGTTTCATTTGAAGAATGTTTATCAGTGTAAGAAAGATACTCGAAATAAACAAAAATTAAATGTGTGCCGAATATCAGACCCTGGAGGACTATGTAAAACAAAGGAAATGTTCTAATTTATAATTCTTGTACATCTACGACCGATAACATGACTTTCAATAAGCATAGTATTAATTGGAAAGTTTTTTCTTACTATTCCGCAAAATACAAAAGTATTTTACACTAGACTAGTATATCGAAATATTTTGACAAGTCAATAAGCTTGAGTTCGACTTGAATTATTTGATAAACATTTAGAATGTCGTCTACTTACATATACAAGAGTTTGGCTGAACAGGGCGTTGTTAATTTTCTAATAATATATAGTGAATAATTATTACACTGCAAGCATAATGTGTAACTGAGACAGTCACATAAAATGATCGGAGACCATCGGACTACGTCAGCTAGTGTAACAAATGACTGCTTTGTCATAAGTAATCATGAACTTCAAATTATTTATAGGCATTGGCTACATAATAACAACCACTTTCAAACTGAAAACCATAATATGGTGTTATATGATAAACGTCTATACTGCTTAATCTTCCTCAAATAAATCGTCAAATATGTTTTAAGAAATACATGTGTCATTCACTATAGCTGAATGCCAGCCAAAACAACCTCAGCGTTAGAAGCGTTACTAGTATCACAGACTTGTTATGAACAATTGCCACTGTGCATTCACTTGACCAACCCGCTGTTCTTAGAATTATTGCTAATTACAAACCGCAATTCGATGAAATAAAATGCTGACGCCGATCTACAGCTGTAGCATATAATCATTATTCCTGATATGTCATGCTTTTGTTAAACCACATGTTCTGTTAAAGTAAAATGGGTTATGCTCATGAACAATTTACTTAACTTTAAAAAAAAGACGGATTGTGAAGAGAATGTTAATCTAATGATATGCTCGAAACTTAAGTCCATTTAAATGACAATTTGGTATACATTGTTTCAGAAGTTTTTTTTCCATTTTACACAACGATTGATATAAAAAAATATTCACTACGATAAAAATGACTTAAGGTCTTGAATTCCAAAACAAACATAACAAGATCACAGTTTCCCTCGACTAGATTATAAAAATACCTACCCTACCTATATCTAAATCTATAAGTTATAACATTACGGATTTCCTGTGTGGCCGAATAACTGGGTAATGGAGGTAGTAAAGCAATAATCTCTTTCTTTAATCTTTTCACAGACTTGTTTCTTTACCAAATTATCAAAATCATTAATAATTTGGTCTAGATTATTATTATAATTATTATCATTAGAATTATCAGTATAATTAGTATTATGAATATAAATTATATTATCCTTGTCACTATGAATGAACAAAAACTGTCACTGAATTATTATACCGATCGAAAGCTATATGCATGCCATATTGCCTGCACTAGGTCGTATGAAAGTCAGAGGATGATCAGCAAAGATTTTGGAGAAAAAAAACTACCTTGCGCGGCTGTTTGTTGTCATAAAATGACTACTGACGTTGACTTTTGTGGTCACGTGACAGTTTTTTTTTCATTCACAGAGAATGTGAAGTAAATGCATTTGTCAGAATGCTGAACATATTTACCGCATATTCGCTGTCTCTTTGATCTGAAAACATAAATAATAAACTAAGAAATATTTAAGTCACGAGAATACCAATTAATATATTTATGATATACATGAATATTGACTGACATATTTTCTATGAATGATCAATAGACTTCATATTTAAATAATTACGAACGCACGGTACCTTTTCGACTTCTTTCCGGTAGTGTTCCGCGTATCAGCCGGCTCTGTGGGGACGGTGTGCGCCGGATTTCCGGATTGAAGACTGACCACGTTAGCTCCTCCTCCGTGTTTTAATCCATTCTTTTCAAGGGATTTCAGAATTTTCTGTATGCCGTCGATCTTTTCAGAAAGAAGAGCCTGAGCTTCATTCCTCTTCAGGGATTTCAGATCGTCTTGTATTGCGTCCATTTTTGCAGACAGCTGTGCCTGGGTTTCTTCTATATTGTCTAAAATAGTCTTTTGGTTCATCTGCTCCTTGCGTATTGCCACAAGACAGTCTTTTATAGTTTTTAACTCCCTATCTTCGTCTGCAGTATCACCCTTGATAGACGTTCGCCAGTTTCTTACGCTCATTCTTTTGTTTTCTTATACTCTTGGCAAATTGCGTGTGTGTCCTTAAAATAATAAAAGTAATATTTCTTGATCTGTATCTGAAATGTTCAAGGCGTTTTCGATTGTTTTTGCAAGATATATTATCAATGAACAATAATTTGCGCGAAAGTACCCAGGGTCCGTATTAGCAAAGCTCAACGTGAATAACTTACACAACTCGCGTGACCTACTCTTCATCGATCAGACCCGATTCAATGCTGAAATGTTCATGGAGTAAAGGGCATTTTCCCTGCAAAGTTCATGAACCTCGGTAACATAATTCAGCAACACGTATGAACACAAATCTTACCGTTTTTGTCGTTACGTTATGCATCAAAACTTACTGTCCAGCGCCTTTTTAAAACTTTATTTACATACATTTCAACTGGCCGACATTTTAAACACACGAGTGATTGAATTGGTCCAACGCGAAGGTGTGTCTTTACTACTGAAGATTTCATACTGGAATCGGGCCTGATCGATGAAAAGTAGGTCACGCGAGATGTGTATCGTGATATTTCTTAAAATCTGACCCAGCAATTGTATTTGTTTTACAAGATATGTATATTTCCAGAAATGAAATTCATATATTCGTGCAATACGACCATGTTCATGGAAATTTGATAGTGAATTCAGAGAAGTTTAATTTTCGTTCTAATTTGATTATGTTTGATTCAAAATGATGTTTTTACTAATTAATAGCATAGGCACGCGCTTACCACCTGTGGTATTCGCATAATGGACTACATGTAGTTTAAATCCATTTAAAATATGTACTCGTTTTGCACACTTGTGTAAGCAGCTATATGAATGATACTATAACAGATCATGAAATATGTTACCTCACATAGAATATCATGTATTTATTATACCTTAATTATCAGTTGTGTTACATTTTCCTTCGCACGTAAACAGTTTGGTCTTAATACGATGATTGACAAAAACAAGAGCTGTCTCCATAGGATAACATATCTATGCCCCCGACAAAACGCTTTGATAGTTGTGTAAGGCTGCGGCGTCAGCTTAATAACAGAACAGATTTTTGAAACCTAAATGCCGACCCTAACTTCAAGGTCATGGCCACAGGGGTCAAGATTTGTGTGTGTCTGGAAAGATCTTTTCCATATACACATGCATACAAAATATAAAGGTTATACTTTAAGACACATAAATTCATATTAGCATTATTCGAAACCTAAACGCAGATTTCGAAACCTAAACGCGGACCCTTAGTTCGAGGTTAAGGTGAAAGGGCCCAACATTTGTGTGCGTATGGAAAGGTCTTGTCCATATACACATGCATACCAAATATGAAGGTACGTCTTATGAGCATTTTTCGAAACCTAAACGCGGACCCTAAGTTCAAGATGAAGGTGAAAGGGGTAAATATTTGTGTGCGTATGGAAAGGCCTTGTCCATATATAGATGCATACCAAATATGAAGGTTACATCTGAAGCTACATAGAAGTTATGAGCATTTTAAGAAACCTCAACGAAAATTGCGAAACCTAAACGCGGACCCTAAGTTCAAGGTGAAGGTGAAAGGGGTCAAAATGTGTGTGCCTATGAAAAGGCCTTGTCCATTACACATGCTTACCAAATATGAAGTTACATCTGAAGTGACATAGAAGTTGTGAGCATTTGTCGAAGCCTAAATGCAGATTTCGAAACCTTAACGCGGATCATAAGTTCAAGGTCAAGGTCAAAGGGGTCAAATTTTGTGTGCGTATGGAAAGGCCTTGTCCATATACACATGCATACCAAATATCAATGTTACATCTGAAGTGACATAGAAGTTATGAGCATTTTTCGAAACCTAAACGCGGACCCTAAGTATAAGGTCAATGTCAAAGGGGTCAAAATTTGAGTGCGTATGGAAAGAACTTGTTCATATACACATGCATACTAAATATCAAGGTTACATCTGAAGCGACATAGAAGTTATGAGCATTTTTCGAAACCTAAACGCAGATTTCAAAACCTTAACGCGGGCCCTAAGTTCAAGGGCAAGGTCAAAGGGGTCAAAATTTGTGTGCGTATGGAAAGAACTTGTCCATATACACATGCATACCAAATGTGAAGGTTACATCTGAAGCAACATGGAAGTTATGAGCATTTTTCAAAAAAATGTGACGGACAGACAGACATACAGGCAGACAGACAGACGGATAGACAGACAGACGGACAGTACGATCACTATATGCCCACCTTCGGGGGCATAAAAATAATATTATCCAGACTCACCCATTTCTGGTGTAAAGTGGTAATATTTAAAATCCATTAATTATCTGATGTGCAAATATTGAAACATACATAAATATAGAAAGGTGGGGAAAACGTGATGGTAACCCAAAAGAATTGCTATTTTCAAATATTTGGAATTCCAAGTAATACTAATTTTAAATGTTGACCAATTGTTATTACTGAGAACTAATATATGTATGCCATCAATAAATATTTATCATATTTACATAATATATTAACCTTTACAGGCCTTTACATGTTTGATTTAAAAAGCATCCTGGTCTATACAATGAACGAGTTAAATCCCATAAATTCATAATCTTTAAAATATATTATTATTTTGAAAAGTCTAGCACATATTTTCCGTTTTTTATTTATGGTAATACCTGGTTAATATAATTTTCTAGACAAAATACTGACCAATACCTACAGTATTATAGTGAAATCGAAACAAGGAACATTTTAAGATCATGGTCAAATCGAAACAAGAAGCATTTCTTAGTATGTTGATATAAATATATTAAATATATACATTGTTTGACGAATCTAAATATAAATATTATAATATGGTATTTAATTAAAACAGTAGAATACCTACATAAACGCGTTTCCCTTAGTTAAGAAGTAAATGCTTACTGATTAAACAAAATATAATATATCCCGAATCGAGTCGTAATTACGGTGGCATAGAGGGGACATTCACTTCTCTTGTTTTTTAAATTGCTCTCGTCTTGTGAATTCACTTCTCTTGTGTTTTTTTAAATTGCTCTCGTCTTTTTTCTATCTCGTGGCAACGACATAGCTTACACGTGGCCACGAGATAGAAAAAAGAGGAGAGCAAAACTAAATAAAAGCGGAGTGCAATTAAAAAAAGAGCGGTGCAGTAAATAAAGGCAGAGTGCATTAAATAAATGAGGAGAGAATTTTCGTCATCGTGAGATCCCGAGTTAGTCAGCCAATCAAATTTTGCGTAACATGTGTAAATATTCTGTACGCATATATATAGCTGGTCAAAGCAGGCAAGAATCTTATATAAATTCATATAACATAACATACTACTATTAGTACTACTATTACTACTACTACTACAGCTGTTGTTGTTGTTGTTGCTGCTGTTACTACTACTACTACTACTACTACTACTACTACTACTACTACTACTTCTACTACTACTACTACTACTACTATTACTACTACTACTACTACTATTACTACCACTATGTCTACTACTACTACTACTACTACTACTATTACTACTACTACTACTACTATTACTACCACTACGTCTACTACTACTACTACTACTACTACTACTACTACTACTACTACTACTACTACTACTACTACTACTACTACTGCTACTACTACTTCTTCTACTTCTTCTACTACTACTACTACTACTACTACTACTACTACTACTACTACTACTACTACTACTACTACTACGACTACTACCACTACTACTACTACTACTACTACTACAACAACAACAACTACTACTACTACTACTACTACTACCACTACTACTATTATTACTACCATCGCTACTGATGTTACTGCTCCTCCTCCTCCTCCCCCTACTACTACTACTACTGCTACTGCTACTGCTGCTGTTGTCCGGTCGTCCGTCGGTCGCCCATCCAGCGTCGTCCGTCGGTCGTCCCTCGTTCAAACATCGGTCGTCCGTCGGTCGTCGTCCATCGGTCGGTCGTCGGTCGTCCGTTGGTCGTCGTCGAAGTGGTAGTCGTAGTAGTTGTAGTAGTAGTAGTAGTCCGTCCTCCGGTCGTCGTCCGTCGGTCGTCCATCCGGCGTCGTCCGTCGGTCGTCCGTCCTCCGGTCGTCCGTCGGTCGCCTATCCAGCGTCGTCCGTCGGTCGTCCCTCGTTCAAACATCGGTCGTCCGTCGGTCGTCGTCCATCGGTCGGTCGTCGGTCGTCCGTTGGTCGTCCGTCGTCGTCGTCGAAGTAGGTAGTCGTAGTAGTTGTAGTAGTAGTAGTAAAAGAAGTATCAGTAGTTGTCGTAGTAGTAGTAGTAGTAGTAGTAGTAGTAGTAGTAGTAGTAGTAGTAGTAGTAGTAGTAGGAGTAGTAGTAGTAGTAGTAGAAGTAGTAGTAGTAGTAGTAGTTGTAGTAGTAGTAGTAGTAGTAGTAGTAGTAGTAATAGTAGTAGTAGTAGTAGTAGAAGAAGTAGTAGTAGTAGTAGTAGTAGTAGAAGTAGTAGTAGTAGTAGTAGTAGTAGTAGTAGTAGTAGTAGTAGTAGTAGTAGTAGTAGAATAAGTAGTAGTAGCAGTAGTTGTAGTTGCAGCAGCAGTAGTAGTAGTAGTAGTAGTAGTAGTAGTAGTAGTAGTAGAAGTAGTAGAAGTAGAAGTAGTACTAGTAGCAGTAGTAGTAGTAGTAGTAGTAGTAGTAGTAGTAGTTGTTGTAGTAGTAGTAGTAGTAGTAGTAGTAGTAGTAGTAGTAGTAGTAGTAGTAGTAGTAGTAGTAGTAGTAGTAGTAGTAACAGAATCAACAACAACAACAGCAGCAGTAGTAGTAACAGTCATAGTAGTACTAATAGTAGTATGTTATGTTATATCAGAGCCTTGCCTGCTTTGACCAGCTATATATATGCGTAATGAATATTTACACGTGTTGCGCAACATATGATCGGCTGACTAACTCGGGATCTCGAGATGACGAAAATTCTCTCCTCTTTTATTTAATGCACTCTGCCTTTATTTACTGCACCGCTCTTTTTTTAATTGTACGCCGCTTTTATTTAGTTTTGCACTCCTCTTTTTTCTATCTCGTGGCCACGACATAGCTAACTCGTGGCCACGAGATAGAAAAAAGAGGAGAGCAATTTAAAAAAAGAGAAGCACCGCTCTTTTTTTAATTGTACGCCGCTTTTATTTAGTTTTGCACTCCTCTTTTTTCTATCTCGTGGCCACGACATAGCTAACTCGTGGCCACAAGATAGAAAAAAGAGGAGAGCAATTTAAAAAAAGAGAAGTGAATGTCACCTCTATGCCACCGTACGTAATCAATGTCAACCCCGATCCTAAATGTAGTTCTTCTAGTTTCGATTTCAATTCCAATTCAGTTGTCGAATATATTTTTAAATTTTACCAATAATTAAACTTCATGGTTACTCTATTGATCAAAAAAGCTTGCTTAATTTGATTTTACCAAATTTGCCAAATTTTTAATAAGGTTATTATTTAATGTTTTATTCTTTCCGAAAACAATTAAGTGACGTTTATAAATATTTAAACGATCTGTTAGTGTCACAATTAGTTAGCTATAATAAAATCATATATTATAATTATGAGTGTAATTTGAAGCCTTTACAACGAACTTTTTTCTGTATATGCAGCGCGAGGTATGTTGATTTATTGAAATTCCACTTACGATAAATATACTCCGTCATCTGGTCGCTGTGAAATACGAAGGTTGAAATGTCATTGTCAACTTTCGCTTTTAATTACACTCAGAATCTAGAAACAATAGTTGTTACTTTACTAACGATTGAAAATGTCATATGCAAGCTTAGACTTACACGTTTCATCTCTCTTTGACTGTAGTACAGTTATTTAAAAGACGCACTTCTAAACTATATTTCCCCATTTGAACAGACTTGGGAAAAACATTGTTAGTAGCGCGTGAATCAAGTAATATCAAGTCATGAATTTCCAAAAATAAAACCCAATTTATGAAGTTGTTGGATTTGGAATTTTCTTTGGAAAGTGTAAACATTGAGTAAAGTAATCAGTTGATATGGTGCAATTATGTCAGTTTTGAACGGTACATTTGTAATAAAAATACCAGTATATGTGGCTCTTAAAGACCTATTAAAATCGACATTTTTGTGAATGAGAAGTAAGATTGCGTTATACAAAATAAAAGGTTTGGTGGCTTGATCGTAAATACGTACTGAAGAAGTACAAACGCTTTCGGTGACGGTTTGCATTAAATGGTTCGAAATCAATAGTCGATATTTTATCATTTCAACAGTTCTCATATTTTTTTAAATAAATATTTCAGTCGCATCTGTCTTTTAATTAAATATTGCATTCTTCTATACTGAAGTGTTTTGGACCGTTGATCTCTGTTAAGCCATCGTGTCTCCCATCATGTATACATATCGCTATCCGTTTTAGTGGATTTCTTCTTTTAACAACAACATCAAGCGTATCTGGTATAATCATATCTATGCCATAAGCTATATTTAAGGGCGAAATAAGATAAGTCGCTAGCAATAGACACTATTGCAAAAATTTCTCTGTTATAGTCAGTTGTTTTAGCTGGTATGCGCTCTTCGTTCACATATAGTATAATTGTACATTATTTTAATAAGTCATTTTTAAATTTAGGTTGACTGTACCGTAATTGATACCACGTATTATATAACCACGACTATTAATATAGGGAATTGCATAGCGTTAATCATATTATATTTAAACTAATAATCCATATCGATCTTTACTGTTTTTTTGTTTGACATAAAAGAGCATTAAAATAAAATATATTTAAAAAGGGAAATGTTTTGGTAACCCACCATGAATAGTGCGTGCCTTACATTGGAATTCAAAAGTAAGGCAAATTGTAAGTGTGTATTGTACTGAGAACTAGTATTTGTATTCAATCAAAAAATAAATAATAAATACTCGTATTACTCATTATATTTAAATAATATAAAGACCTTTACAGGGTTTCAGATGTTAATTTGAACCAACTTCCTTTATCTAAAATAATCGAGTGGAATTCCACAATCTAAATACTATATTCTTAATTTAAACGTGCAATACATGTAGTTACCGTTTTTTTGTATTTAGGTAAATAGCCGGTCATTAAAATTTTCTTATCACATACAGAACATGGCTGACAACTTTCATTGTGAAATCGAAACAAGGTATATTTCCTAGTATTTGGATTTCGTAATAGTGTTTACATGGATTTGTCACTGAATTTAAAAATATAATAAGTTATTTATAGACAAAACATTAAAATCCCCTGGTATATAGAAGAATTTATCTTGATCTTGATCTTGATGTATTATGGTGAAACATTGAAAAACGTTTACTCACCGCTCATCTCCCTTATGTTTGGAGTGAATACTTACAGTTAAAACGTAGTAGGGTTTTATAAATACAAAATCGAGCCTTAATCAATGTCGACTAGGATTCTGTATAATGTTGTTTTTGTTTCGATTTCAGTTCGAATTCGGCTTTAAACTTTTTGTTAAAAATTAACTAAATAGGTGACTGAATGACCACTCTGTTGACCAAAGCAAGTTGTTTGCTCTGTTTGCTTTTACAAAAATTGCCAAATCTGTTTATAGGGTTATTATTCGATCAGTTTCCACCACATACGACGTTTATAAATTTACGAACTATCAATTACTTCACGAATGTCAGTCTAGTATGCAGTCTTTCAAAATAATTGCTAGTTTTTCCCTATAAGCTGCGAGAGATACATTTATTCATTTAAATCTCGCTTGCAATGAATAAACTTGATCGTCTCGACACTGTTAAATATATAGTTTGAAAATGTAGGTGTAAACTTTCGATAATTTCAATAAGAATCCACAAAATTTAGTATCAAAATGGGTCTACTTTATCAGAGTTCCGGTATAAAAATGGGTCACATTTCGGAAGTCTCAGCGGGACACCCCTACCCTAAGATTTGGGAAGTTACCCCCCCCCCCCCGCCCCCCGCCCCCCCCCCGGGATTTTTATAGACTTGCAATAAGCATTGTCAGTAACGTGTGTACAAAACTAACGCGGCCATGAATTTCCTAAGTGAAATCCAATTGTATTTCGTTGTGGCATGTGGATTTAACTTAGGAAAGTGTAAACTTTGACGAAGTAGGAAGTTGATTAATCCCTTTACAACACTCGTATGACGAATATTTTCTTTTCCCTATAATGCGATGTATATCGCTAATTTCGTTGTACATTCCTGATTTAAATCCCAAACAAAACAGTTCAAAACATTAAACAACAACAACATTCCATTTAAGAATATTATTATTATACATGCCATAATGTTAATTGTAAAGCATTTATAAGATACAGCCACTTGCATATGAGACATGCAAAAATATCAATATTATTATTGTACCGTAAACGATTATATTTGTTTATAACGTTGAATTTTAATAAAGGGATTTACACGTATATCATTTAAACAGATATAAACTAATAATGCATTCCTCTCTGTTTTACATGAGGATGCAGTGGCTATCACGGGGAAAATAACCACTGCGAGTAGTTTGCATTCAACTAACCACACTTCTATAATTTGACCGCTTTGACTTTGAACCGCTATGACTTGGCTGCAGCTGTTGTTCTTGTCAAAATGTCCGCGCCCATGGAAGTTTACTGTCAAATTTTACAATGAAATTTACGCTAAGAATACGGACTGAACAAGAGCAGGAAATAGACTGGAGTGTCAATCCAGCGGAAGTTACATTCCTCAACGTCCTTGTATACATATTATATTTTTCTGTGTAATTGTCCGCTACTTTTTACTGTGGTTGAACTTACCGTCATAACTCCAAGTTTTCGGACACTCTAACAAAAATGTTCGGACACCCACTTTTTTAGCCAAGAAAATTATTTTCCGTGGCTCTTTATTTTCGGCCATAAGTTTTTCTTGTTCATAATTAACGACTCCAATTATTCGGACAGTATATTTTACAGCCCTATTTTACCGTAGTTCTTCTTGAATGCTCTGAGCTTTTATGAGTACATACGTACAGCTCATAGTTCTTCTTGTTAAAATTAAATTCAATGTAAAAAAATAATGTCTCACATATGTACATTAAATCGAGTTAAATCAACCTAATACATTGTTACAAACACAATACCTGTTGCAATCGACATCAATGTGCGTGTATTTTGTTGAGAAATGCTCAAAACATAAACTTGATAACAAATCGTTCATGGCGGAAGTTGTGAATTGTCGATTTGAACAAAGCAAAAGAAAAGGTTACACTGCACAAATTGTTTTAACTGTAGTATCTGACGATGTCTTGTGGTAGCAGTTGAAATTGTATTGCGCCGCATAACAGTGTAGTTTGAATTATGACACATTCTTATTACTGTATTCTCGCTGCGATCGGATTAGTGGCAGAGTCCGTGCTTTTAGATACGGCATTGTATAAACAGTTATTGCGCTGTATGCTAATTGAACTGAAAATCCGGAAAAAATCTGGATGTAGTGTCGGGTGTTCTTACATGCTTAGCAAGTCTACCGCCCTGTTATGTACTCTGCGGTGCATTGACAAAGGGGTTAACACGTGCGAATGTCTTTGATAAGGCAATAGGCCATTTCAGAGCTGATGAGGGTACTGATTATCGAGGGGTAGATAAAGCTATTACTGAAAGGGGTTGCCTAGAGATAAGGCTGTAGTATGGAATACTTAATAAATATTTTATTTTTTCATGCTATACAATTAAGTACTTAATTAATTAACGGAATGAAATAAATATTAGTATAAACGTATATAGATGTATGCCTACTTATGTACATATTGTAAAGCTTGATACTGTGTGTGATTATGAAATAAATATTAAAATAACAGTGTATAGATGTATGTCTCCTAGTGTACATATTGTAAAGCTTTGATAATGTGTGTAAATATTGAAATACATATTAAAATAAAAGCATATAGAACCCGTCCCTTGCCGTTGTCTATCCGTATGGTCGTTCGTTAGTGGGAGACAGTTGACTGAGAGAGACGTTTAAGAGTGTTGAGTGCTTAAGGCTGTCTGTAGTAAAGACTTTGTTGACTAAAGAGATGGGTGAAAGTGTGTTATGCCTTAGGGAAGGTTGCGTTTTAAAGAATTGTTCTGTATGTGAGTGTGATCTTTGTCAGCGTTGTTCCAGTTGCTGTGCAATTAAAATGTTATGATAAACAAACAAGAATAACAAGCGAATAATATATATATACTGGCATTTCCCCAGGAATTTGGTCAGGCACTGCGACAGGCGGTTGGTGTCGAATTCTTTATATACTTTCTAAATGTTATAAATCAAAATCCACACTACTTTGGAGCTACCAAATCACAACATTTCTTTTAATATTTATGTATTTGTCCTCAGTTCATTTCATTTAAGTCATATATTATAATATTAAATAACAACCAAAATAAACAGAAAGCAAAAATAATATTGAAAAACTTTCTGTGACCCATGGAAAATCTTGCTTCCAACTACTGGTCGTTTATTAGATTGTATTCTGTCATGCACAAAGACTAAAGAAAAATGTGTTACAGGTATATAGCGAATTTCGTTAATATGAAAGAAACTATATATCTATTGGATCTGAATATATTAAATATTGGTACTGTTAAGCTATAGTCGGCGTTAAGAAAATAATTTGAACACATTTTAAAGTCTCTATAAAGCTCAAAATCAACGAAAATTTCGTTAAGTTTTTCGTAAAATAAAGTTAACACCTTAACAATCAGTGTTCCTTAAAGCAATATCCAAAATTTCAACGCTAGATGTGATATGATTACATAGATTTTTGTAGAACTGATACAAAATGCTCGTGTTTATTTATTTGTGGCCACAATTAATTCCTGCGAATATATCTATTCATACGACACTTGAATACCATTTTAGTGTACATGTGTCGTATGAATAGATATGCAAAACAATAATGAAAACGAGCATTTTGTATCTACAAACATCTATTTTACCAGTCCACATCTGGCGTTGAACTTTCGGCAAATGCCATAAAGAACACTGATTTTTAATTGGTTAAGTTTATTTTACGAACATTTGTATGAAATGTTCTATGATTTTGAGAAGTAATGTTACTGTAAATGGTCGAGAGCAATCAAATAAGACGTTTGATTCCAATTAATTGTATTTATAACTTAAATTACGCACAACCGCAACACACATCAGTTACGGTTTGTTTTTGAAGCAAGTTTTTTATACTTTTTATTTTCTGCAATAGTCGTAAAAAAATAAAATATTTAAAAGATCACTGTGGCGTAGTGGATATGGTGTCCACCTAGAGATCGGGAAGTCACGGGTTAAAACCCCACTGTGAGCGTTCCTTCGATCTCCCCCAAAAGACACCAAGTACTGGTTCTAGTCCTAGGAAACGGACTCAAGAGCGTTTATATAAGCCTACGGCTTTCGATGCAATCGAGCTACAATAAATAGGTTTAAACTATTAAAATAGAACAAACAAACAATTTGAGCATATCTTTAATTGCTCTTACTCCACATGTACCGGTAATAATAGATCCTTATCGGCCATTATTAGGGACAAACACCATAATTGATCCCCTATAAACGACCCGTAAATCGCTCATACATGTTATCTAAGCCCCTTATGCACAAACCGCTGATAAGAGCGTGCATGTTTTGATTGAACATTGGCCGAAAGCAGACAGCAAGCGCTTGTGAGAATTTCAAGCTCGCATTTTAGACCGCTGGGCTAAAATCGCCTGGGGAAATCACAATTCTTATAGTCCATGCATTACACTTTTGTTATTTTCTATTTTGTATATGGCTTAAAGCAATTGTATGCTTTAGAGCTAATACATGTTGCTGCTGTAGATGTTGTATTATAATTCCCTTACGGCAGATCTGACCGCTATTCATATACAATTAACATAAGTATTAAGTAAAATTTGAACAAATTATATATAAAATTTCTGTCCATTTGAAACAAATATTTAATATTTGAAAATAACCTTTCTTAAAAACATAAATTGTATGTTCGGAGAAAAGCATAGGTAAACCGTTTATTGGTACATGTTGTTGTAAACTCACCGCGTGCGTTCCTTTAATTTTTCTTTTGGTTAATAAAAACTGTTCCATATGCAAACAAGTTGACATTTACATTTACGATTGACGTGTTTGAAACTTTGTTTAAAATCTTTCTTCTGCGAGCACACCATATCATGTAAGATATCTTAATTTGCTCATTATAGATATATTGACGATCTATTTGTGTTTATTCATGCCAGAAAATAGTTTATGTTGCTAATTTTACCAATAAATGACCGCTCGGATTTCAGGCGGTGATTTTGCTATGGTAAATCGCGAAACCAGTTGCAACTCCCAGGACCCGGAGGGTCAATAACTGGGAGTTGGATTATTGCAACTATATTTTACCGGTATGACTAGATACCGAAAACAGTACTGTTTTCGCGAAAACAGTAACATGTACCAAAAACAGTGTTTTATTATATGAAAACAGTGAATATTTAGACGAAAACAGCGCTTTTTACTATGCCTGGTTTAAATAAGAATAGAAGTTTAAAGATATTTCAACATATATGTTATAACTTTTTAATAAAATTTATTTAAATTAAAAAAATCCACATTCAGTTTTTTTAAAATACGAAAACAGTAAAATGTACGCCCGAAAACATTGAACAAATATACGAAAACAGTATGTATTCAACATGTTAGTAAGAAATACATATCAATAATACATAACCAATACTATTTTATTTATTTGTAATGAAGTTTATTATTTCAAGAAACCAAAACCAGCATAGCAAATGGGTGACGATCAGATTGGAACGTTCATTGTATTAACGACAAATATCATGTGCATGTAAAATACCACGCCGTATACTCCAGATGACCGGTATAGATCAGCAATATGGGCAAAAATATGCATGTTTATGTGTATATAATTATAACTAAAATCATTAATAAATTATAATTTTTAATGAGATTAGCTTTCAAAATAATTATTACAAGAAAATGAACGGTCAATGCAGGTTGTATAAAAAACAACTGAAAAAGCATTGAACAAAACTTAGCCAATTTTTTAATTACATCTTTTCTTAAACTACAGTACAGCCAACGAGGCACAAACATAATCCGCGGCCAGATTATTAGTACGCGGCGGCTGAATCGTGTGTTCACGCGGCGTATTGCCGTGGCACTCGGCATCGATCCTCGCAACTGACGCCGAGTCTGTATTAACCTCGCGTACTTTCACGGAGTAAATCCGCCGTATACGTACGCTGCGGAGCGAGGAAAAAGATATCCACCGACATGTACATGCATGTATGTGTAGCGTAGAAATCAAGATTTACTGCTGGTTTCATAAATATTATTTTCAATTTTTAATAAGCGATATGACACGTAATACACTTTAACAAATTATCATTTAATTAATTACGCGCAACTGTTAATGTTTCGTGCGATTATCAAAATATCATTATTAAATTTGTAATCCGAAACACACTTCCGAATTTTAATGCTAACGCGACCTTTGGCAAATTCTAGCGTCAAATAAACAGTGCTAAAATATCCTTTGTTTCATAAAAAGTGCGCGAAAATTATGCAGACATGTAGAACGTCGTTTGGAAAGTGTGGGTGTATAAATACATGAACATTACGTCAGGCGTATATTGCGTGTTCAGTGGAAAAAAAACCCGCCCCGATTAGACGTTATTTCATCATCTCTTTAAATAATAACAAATGCCAAAATGTAGTTGATACTTAAAGAAATATGGAGAATGTTTGTGTATTGTAAATATTTACCAGCATTTGCTTTAAAACTGGAATATACGGGATTATCAGGGTAATTAGTAGCGATATTAACTGTATAATATGAACAAAATAAAACGTGTTTATGTAAGCATATTCAAACAATAGTTATAATTAGCTGATAATATCAAATACGTCTTCACCATCTTGATTATTGATGTGGCTTCAAACATGCTAATTTTCTCAGCTTAAATATAATAGCAAAATCAACATGCAATTAATTTATAAATCCACCATATGCTGGAGCCTTGACCCCTTTGTATGTGCGATAACATAATTACGTGACCTTGTTTATGTGTGAAATACATACACTACGGGCGGGAAACAAACTTAATTGGTCAGACACATTAACTATGCTTACATGTATATGCTTATACAATCCGCGCACAATAAATTTATTATAATTTTAATTATTATTATTATTGTTCTTTCAAAATTTGTTAACTACATGTAACTAATAATTTTAAAAATATTTGTTATTTTATGATGCGCATCGACTCGGCATCATGTCGCGGATCGCAGCATGCCTCGGCGGACAGATGCGAAGCTTCGCGGCGAAATGCGACTTGCCGCCGCATACTGATGCGGCTTCAACGACTGATGCTGCATCGACTCATTTCGCCTTGCCGCCGCGGATCGCGAAATACGTTTGTTCCGCGTTGGCTGTACTGTAGCATCATGTAATGAATAGTTGAGAACAATATTCTGAGACTTTCACATTTTAAATTTACTTTTTAATTTATTTGCATTTTAGTAGAAATAATTTCACATCATTTATTCTTGTACAGTACAGAAAGTTACTTTAAAATAAACAAAATATGCAACCTATGATTTCTTTGTTTATTAGTCAGTCGTTGTCAAACGCCTTCAACTGTTTGTATAAATAAAGGGGTGCATTACTTTTTTTGGAGTTTAAAGTATTTGTCACAGTTATCTGTCAGGTGTGAAACCATTGTTTAATACCGGTATACGTGTTTTTTAATCCAATTACGCAAATGTAATGGGCTATTACCCTAAGGGATTTATCTGCAAAGTTTTATTACCTTGATCCGGTCATAAAAATGATTGATCGAAGTGACACCAGATAAGTGAAAATAGGGAAAAAATCTGGTAAAATAGCGCTTTAAAATGTACTGTCCTGAAAAGTAAGAATCACAAAAAAGTATTAACCGTATAGTTAGCGGTATTATTATTCTCTTATGCTGTGATTATTTATAGGATTGTGACTTCAAAGCTGTTGTCTTAATTGTCGTTTGCGATCAGCACATGTTTTAAACTTTTAAACACGGTCCGATACTGAACGTCATATTATGCATCTTATTATGTAATGTTATTTATTTCCAGATTGTCTTTATGTAAAACATTTATGTTCGTTTTTAATTTAATTTTGTCTACCAGAAATACCAATATTTAAAATGTGTTAAATAATAAAATATATATTTTGATGATGTATTCTTTTATATTACCATTTACTTTATTACATGTACCGTACGTCTTAAACATGTTTGAATCTTCGCTTAAATGCTTAATGAAGTAATCATATATTAAAATCGTGATCGTGTATGAAAGTAATTATAATAGTTGCAAAAATCAAACTCCTAGCTATTGACTCTCCGGGTTGCTGGGATTTGTAACTGATTATGACAGGTGCTTTGGTTGATGGACGTCCGGGTTAAATAAGCCCCAAAACGGCAGTTGTACGTCTTTTTTACAAATGATGCAAGTCACTTGGAAGTCCGATAATCCGCATGTATACTGTTTTCTAATACACGGGACATACAAATGACAACAGTTTATCTGGTCATTCTCTCCGTTAACTCCGCGCTAAATCGCCATAAAAGCCACATGGTGTAATAGGTGTCCCATTGATAAGAGATATCAGAGTATCGAATAATAAAGACACATTACACATCCATGTTTGCTGACACAGATAAACCACAAGAAATTCTCGATTAACTACAGTACATGAAAGACAGTGTCGGACATAATCATCACACCTTTTTACTGTAAGCAATTATTAAACAACACATCATCGTCACATGTTCCTTAATTAGTAGAAGTTAAATGCAAATTAATTATTTATGGCGAATAAGTTGTAAAAACAATAGCCGTTACACATTTTAAGCGGTTACAATGTAATTTCAGTACAAGTATATTTCATCATGTCCTGTTATAGAACTGAATTATGCAATTTTTCTACAGCCACATGATAATATTACATGTATTTATGTTCCTTTGTATGCATCTGCACCATTCACTATACATGATGCCATGTAAAACCCATGTTTTAATAAGAGCGTGCAATATTGGCTGACAGAGTCAAGTTCCACGCATGGAAAGGGTGCTTGTAAAAACACACCATGTGCTGTAACTAAATATAGACGTGTAACTCTGTACATGTTGTATTTTAGAATGCAAAATACATCGGACTTAATGCACCCAATTAGATAGTATTGACCCATGGAAACTATAGAAAAATATGTAAATTTACATATTATAAATGAAATAAAGTCACCCATTGATTGGTTGTTATAAGCAAATATGAACAATGCTAGATGCTCGCACATCACGTCACTTGATTTACGCATGTTCAATGGGAAATATCCCATCCAAAAATTAACTTTGCATATGTGCTTGCGTAAAATGGCGGACGTTTGTGTTTATAGAATTCTTAAACTCATGTCAATTACTGGTCATATCTTGGTTTTGAACATTGAAATCGCAATTATACTGGATTATAGGGTAATGCATAGAGTTGGAACATGTATGTATCCAGCGATCAACACATATGGTAGGGTTAACTAAATATTAATTGAAATAAAATTGGGACTTCCAACTGTATTATCTGGGATGTCCAAAATTTAAGGCTTGGAAGTCAGGACATCCAACTTTTGAAAGCAAGTGGAAGCGCTCATGGCTTTTATCATGGAAACTCGCCGCCTGAAATCCAGGCGCTACTTTAATCTTTTAGATTAGCAACATTGACTATATTCTGTCAAAAATAATTATAAACAGATCATAATTATATAACTTCTGCTCAAATTAAAACAACTTCAGTGATATGGTGTTCTTGCATAATAATGATATAAATCACCTCAACAATTCATGAATATGTGTAGGTTTTTGCAATGGACACCTCAAAGTATTTCGAATTCGAAAATACACTTTTGACTATTTCAGGAATCCTCCTCATGTCTAATAGACCAATCGAAATTCAATGACTATATCCAGAACCTCTGTAAGATAGACTGAATCTTCAATTTAAAACACCAGCTTTCTGTTTGAGAATGTTTTTTTATCGAGGTTATGTTTTGAGTATTTCTCCACTTGTGATACACAAGTTGATGTTGATGATTACATGTATTTTGTTTCTTACAATGTATTCGGTTGATTGAACTCAATTTTACAGACATACGTGAGACATAATTTGGTTACATTAGATAAGCCGTAATCAGGGATAACTTTGAGGTATATGTGTTTACTCATAAAAGCTCAAATCATTCAAGAAGAATTATGGTTTAAGTTAGTTTTTATGCCCCCATTTTAAGAAGAGGGGGTATATTGTTTTGCACATGTCGGTCCGTTGGTCCGTCCACTAGATGGTTTCCGGATGATAACTCAAGAACGCTTAGGCCTAGGATCATGAAACTTCATAGGTACATTGATCAGGACTGGCAGAAGACCCCTATTGATTTTCAGGTCACTATGTCAAAGGTCAAGGTCACAGTGACTCGAAATAGTAAAATGGTTTCCGGATGATAACTCAAGAATGCTTACGCCTAAGATCATGAAACTTCAAAGGTACATTTATCAGGACTGGACAGAAGACCCCTATTGATTTTCAGGTCACTAGGTCAAAGGTCAAGGTCACAGTGACTCGAAACAGTAAAATGGTTTCCGGATGATAACTCAAGAATGCTTGCGCCTAAGATCATGAAACTTCATAGGTAAATTGATCATGACTGGCAGATGACCCCTATTGATTTTCAGGTCACTATGTCAAAGTCACAGTGACTCGAAACCGTAAAATGGTTTCCGGATGATAACTCAAGAATGCTTACGCCTAGGATCATGAAACTTCATAGGAACATTGATCATGACTGGCAGATGACCCCTATTGATTGTCAGGTCACTAGGTCAAAGGTCAAGGTCACATTGACTCGAAACAGTAAAATGGTTTCTGGATGATAACTCAAGAATGCTTACGCCTAGGATCATGAAACTTCATAGGTACTCTGATAATGACTGGCAGATGACCCCTATTGATTTTCAGGTCACTAGGTCAAAGGTCAAGGTCACAGTGACTCAAAATAGTTAAATGGTTTCCGGATGATAACTCTAGAATGCTTACAGCTAGGATCATAAAACTTCATAGGTACATTGATAATGACTGGCAGATGACCCCTATTAATTTTGAGGTCACTAGGTCAAAGGTCAAGCTCACAGTGACTCGAAACAGTAAAATGGTTCCCTTATGATAACTCAAAAATAATTAGGCCTAGGATCATGAAACTTCATAGGTACATTGATCATGACTGGCAGATGACCCCTATTAATTTTCAGGTCACTAGGTCAAAGGTCAAGGTTACAGTGACACAAAACGTATTCACACAATGGCTGCCACTACAACTGACAGCCCATATGGGGGGCATGCATGTTTTAAAAACAGCCCTTGTTTATAAAATGCAATAATCTTACTCCCAGCTACAGATGCTCTGGGTTCCTTGTTGTTTTTCTTGAATGCTTTAAGCTTTTATGAGAACATGTGTACAGCTCAAATTTCTTCCTGGTAAAGGCAAAAACCATGTAAAAGAATATGTCCCACACATGTCCATAAAATCAAGTTCAGTCCACCTAAATTAATACATAACCTATGAAAGTGAAATGCAATACTTGTTACCATCAACATCAAACTGCTTTTCCTTTTGTGGAGAAATACATGTACGATGCACAACGTTTCTTACCTGAATAAGAGCAAATTCTTGACCCTGTTATTGTCAATATAGGTCTATCATTACAAACTGTAAACACACTTCAAGCAATAAATTGTTGCAGTTTTTCTATGGGGTTTATAATCTAGCATATTTTCAAGTTGGGAATATTGCAGCATTTTCCTCTGCAAAATGTAAACATTTTGTTGCGCAGATGACGTGTTTGAAACTTGGATCCATATTATTATTCTGCAATCACAAAATATATGTTCAGATGTTTTAAATTGCGAGAAAGGGACATATTCATGATATGTTTGTGTTTATTAAGGCCAGAAAACATTTGCGGTGGCTCATATTACAGCGTAAAGTACCACCTGGATTGAAAGCGGCGATTTTACATGCCTTTACCAATTGCAACTTCCAGCAACACTGGAGGATCTCTTAATTTTGGCGAAAGCTTTTTCATTTAAACTGGCCCAGAGCTCTAAAAGTATTGCTTACACTAAGAGATGTATCTCATGTGGTTTCAGGAGGTTATTTCAAAGATTATTCCAGATGTGACAACAACAGCATTCCAATGTAAGTGGACCTTCAACAGTACAATTTGTGACACTTATTGTCCTTGTTTTTGTCTACATGAAATTGTGTGTCCTATAATCAGTTGTTTTCTTATGAGCTTCATAAGTGTTAATTTTCTGCCAGCCAAGTCCTGAATTGCACAAATCGTATGGACATTTATTAATACAATTTACTTTAATGGAATATTTTGCATTGTGTTTTGTTTACTTTTCATGGCAGATGTTGATGAAGATGGAGAGAAAATTACAGTGAGAAGTGATGAGGAACTTAGAGCCATGTTTCAAATGGTAAAAAACTGTTACTATAAGTGTTATGTTCATACATGTACCAGTTTGTTATAGTGCAATAAGTTATTGAATGTCATGGAAAGGCAATATTGTTGGTCTTAAACAATGCTTATATTTAGTCTTACTTTAAAGGAATGGTTTCAATTGATACTTTTTGAAAGCACTTTAAATGAAGATTGTTTTTTAAAGCAAGGTTATATGATTTTTTTATATGTGTTAAATTGTAATATATTGATAAAATATGTTACAATAACACAAAATAGGCAAGAAAAATTATACATTTAGTAGAATTTCATTAAATGCAGCATAGACAAATTAGCGCCCCGAGCCGATTGTGGGAAAGATATTTCGTACATATTTTCTTACAATAACCAAAGCATTCGTCTTTTTGATAGGATAAGAGTTAGGGTTCATGTGTCGTATAAATATATACCGGTATCCTTGCAGGAATTTAAAATGAACTGTTAAACTAAATTAAGATTCACATCGTACATGCATGATATACATGCTGGCGGATTCGACTGTACAGACATTTTCGATTTCAGAATTAAATATCTGGCTTATTTTCGCATTTTCGACACATGTTCTTCTTAACTTTTATTTAAATTTATATTGAAATACATATATAGTAAGTTTTTTACACATTTTATATAAATTCATAAATATTTGACAAAAGCGTATAATCTCGCTTTAACAATATATTGTTTTCAAAATTTGTGTGCTCAATAGTGTTATTTTCCTTGAATGCGTAGTTCCCCACTTTGCTGTGTGAATAGTTTTTTTCATTTGTTATCTTTAATATTATGGACAATATAAAACTAGTTTTGAGCTCTCCTAAATATTTTTTTTAAGATGTAAAGACATAAATATAATGTAAATATGTTTTTAATCTTCTCATAAAATTGGCTTATTTACAGTATGAGTGTGAATTTTCTGAAGAGGACTTGGAAAAGGGTACAACTCCACCAATAGTAATATATCCAAGAGGTGATGAACATTTCTTACCCAGTATAGTTCAAAATTAAACTGAAGCTCAAAGGTTTGCCAAAGTAGAAGTTAGTAACAAGGATATATTTCAACCAGTTGAATGTAAAACTAAATACATGTAGCTTAACTGTATTTGATACAGTTGTTTGCTCAACTGTTGAAATTTTCTGCTGGATGTAGCTTTATTCTACTCACATTATTAATTGTTCTAAAGACTTTGAATACCAACAGTAAGTAGGTAAATTAGAATCATAAAAAATTGTGTACTTATTTTCATTTGAGCCTATTACTTGTTTAAATAATTTAGCAATTAAAATTGCATAATTTTTAAGTAAAGCAGCAAAAATGCAAATATATAAATTATAAATTTAAAGCGAAGTTTGCTCCCCATGGGCACAATTTTCGCCTCAGTCACCCGGTCATCCGATACCTGTATAACATTTCTTACTGGTATATTGTATATTGTCTTATCTCTTAATTTCAGTTGCAAAGACTCCAAAAGACAGAAATAAATATGATCTGAAGGTTTGTGGTGTTTTAATTACTTGTTACTGCTGCAAGTTTATACACGTATATCCATTGGAGTATCATCTATCAATCATTTAATTTGTAAAAAAATGGTTATGAACACATTATTGTTTAATTATATCATAGTCAAAACTTATATGTGAGAGCAAGTATGTGTATCTTTGACATAATAAACAATATATTGTCGCATAATTGGGTACAGTGTTTCTCCTTGTTTTGTTTTCAGATCAAAACAGAAGTTGGCAAACCAAAAACAAATGATGTTCAAATGTATGTCATAATTTTTGGATGGTACTTGTAGTTAAATAACTGTGCATTATTTTCATATCCCAAACTCCATGTTGCATTTCTTGAAACATATTAAATTGTAAAGTTTAGTTTTTTCATCGTGCATGACATCTAAATGCCCGCATTTTTAGCACTAAGATATTTGGATTTACTGCTGAGTCATTACTGGGCCTAGTAGCCAATATTAACTTAAGCATTATTATGATGGAAACAAAATGAATATTGTCAAACACCAGTTAACAGTTCAATCTGCTAGAGTGGTTGCAGTTTAAGATAAAAATAGTGTAGACCTACACTCAAAATTAATGTGAGAACCATGATTTTTCTAATATGTATAAAAAAGGAACATTTTATGAAAACAGTAAATTATTTTATTTTTGAATTGAATGTATGGAATTTTTTAAAGTGGTGGATCATTTTTACTTTTTAATTGCCTGTCAAAGGCGGTGGGATATAGAATTGGCGTTGTCCGTCTGTCAGCCAGTCTGTTTGTCTGTCACAAAACTCTTTAGGGCTATATCTCAGAATCTGTTTAAGATATCAATATGAAACTAAATAGGTATATAGATATTCATGTGGAGAAGTGTTGTGCACAAGAACCATAACCCTATACTTTCTTTAATAAGAGTTATTGCCCTTTGCTTTTGTTTTAATGATGTAAATTTTCAGGGCTATATCTTAGATATCATGCAAAACTTCAACATGAAACATGGGTATATTGATATTAATGGGGAGAAGCGCCATGATTAAGAACAATAACCCTTCACTTTCTTAAATAATAAATGATGGAACTTTTCAGGGCCACATCTCAGATACAATACAACATTCCAACCTGAAACTGCTTGGTAGTGTAGAAATCAATGGGAAGAAGTGCCATGCTCAAGAACCATAACCCTGAACTTTCTTAACTTAGAGTTATTGCCCTTTGTTGTTTGTTGATTGATGTAACTTTTCAAGGCTATATCTCACATACGCTACAATATTTCAACATAAAACTTCATGGGTGTATAGATATTAATGAGGAGAATTGCAATTCATGAAAAAATCACCCTGTTTTTAATTATGTTATATTGACATTGTTTATCAAGGGACTTGCCCCCATCCATAACCAAACTTGATTTGGTCGGGGATATCAATTCAACGACTTTGCTTGTTTTATTACTAATTGTAGGTCTCCTTTCTTCAAAGATCAAGAATCAAACATGACTGTACCCCAGTCAACCCGCCAGAGTCCCCAGCAGTACGGACAGATGATGAGATCACCTGTCCACACCTCACCTGGGAACCAACATATAATGCCTGCTTCCCCTTTCCATGCTAGTCCACAACAATATCCAATTGGAGGCCGGCAACCGTCCCCTATGCAAATATATGGAGCCGCTTCCCTTCATCAGAGTCCCCAACAGATCAATAGAACTCAAGCAAAGGCTTTTGAGAACAATCAAATGAATACAGCTCAGTTACTCCTTTCTGATCAAATGCAAATTGATGATGAGCACATAAACACAAAACTTGGTTTTCAAGGACAGTCAAAGAGTGACAGTTTGAAGCAGATATTAACTTGTGGCACAATAAATGTGCATGATCTACAGCAGGTTGAATTGATTGGCCACGGCAATGGAGGAGAAGTCTACAAGTATGTTAAGTTTAATATCGTAAAATATTACATTAAAATCATAGTTTGTGGGTCAGAAAGTAAGTTAAGCCAATGGCTGGAACAAAGACAATTCCGTTAAACAGGTTTTTTATGCCCAATGGAATTGGAAGCATTTGTCCATAGATAAGTACCAGTATGTGTGTATGTACGTACGTACAAATGTGCTTACATCCCAAAGTTAGTGCAATGAATACCTCCTTAACTACTGGTTTGATTGTTCTCAGACTTTTTAAGTTGAATGACCTTAATATGTAGATGATCATTAGGAAAGGAATTTTGGCTGTGACATGTTTTAACAGAATCATGGCCCTTTTTCTATTTTGCCTCTTTAGAATATAAGATACCAAAACTTAATGCCTTCATCTCCTTTTTAACAAGTGTGTGGATCTTTCTAAAACATTTACATCTCTCTTTCTCAAAAGTCCCTTTTAACTTCTGGGTAAAATTCATTTAAACTTTTACATTTCAATGACCTTAATGTGTATATGATTGTAAAGAAAGGAATTCTGATTGCCACCAGTTTTGGCAGTATTTTGGCGGATAGAGTTTTCGTCCAATATACAATATATATAGGATCTGGCACGAGTTGTCATATCATACCATACTGTATTAAACGAGTTAAAGAGTTTTGTTAGTAAGCGAGCCTTTGGCAAGCTTACCAACAAATTTCCTGGACGAGTTAAAAAAAAAGGTATGATATGAGAACGAGTGTCGGATCTTTTTTATCACATGCTTTTAAATGAGCAAATTAGATAAATATTTACGCAAGCATAATGATAAATCCTGAATATTGTTTACATTTCGTGATGTCATTTGACGTTGTAAAGTCATTTCAGCAAAATAACAAAGTGCGATTGATCAATAAACAAAAACTAAGCCAATAAAAACGCTTAAAAAGTATATTACGCATGTGTAAGATAAAAATATATGTAATGGTTATTATCCCTGCCGAAAAAAAAATTCGGATGGGATACTGTATAGTAAATTGGTCCCGTCCGTCCGTCCGTCCGAAACTTTGTCCAGAGCATAACTCCAAATCTATTCAATGAATTTACTTTAAACTTAGAATATAAACAGATGGCAACTAGGAGAAGTGCAGTGACCAAGAACCATAACTCTATCTACCTTAGTTATGGAATTATCCCCCCTTTTATATAACTTTAAAGTAAATTTTTGTCCGGAGCATAACTCTAAATCTACTGAAGGGATTTACTTGAAACTTAAAATATAAACAGATGGCAAGTAGCAGAAGTGCAGTAACTAAGAACCATAACTCTATCTACCTTAGTTTCTGAATTAACTCCGTTGTATATAATTTCAAAGTAAATTTTTGTCCGGAACATAACTCAAAATCTACTAATGGGATTTACTTGAAACTTGAAAAATAAACAGATGACAAGTAGGAGAAGTGCAGTGACTAAGAACCATAACTCTATCTACCTTAGTATTTGAATTATCTCCCTTTATTTAACTTCAAAGTAATTTTTTTTCCGGAGCATAACTCTAAATCTTCTGAAGAATTTACTTGAAACTTTTATTATAAACAGATGGCAACTAGGAAAAGTGCAGGGACTAAGAACCATAACACTTTTTACCTTAGTGTTTGAATTATCTCCCTTTTTTTAATTACAAAGTAAATTTTTGTCCGGAGCATAACTCTTAATCTACTGAATGGATTTACTTGAAACTAGAAACATAAGCAGATGGCAACTAGGAGAATTGCAGTGAACATGAACCATAACTCTTTCAGCCATAGTTTTTGAATTATCTCCCTTTATTTGTTTTACAAATATTATTCTACTCTCTAAAACAAATGTTGTCATACAAGAAAACACATTTCGGCAGGGATTCGGCACTACTGTGACAAGCTCTTGTATTTCATGGGAAACAGGGTATGGCATGTGATAAATAGTGGATATTATATTGTCTGTGTCTAAAAATGAGTTGTTGGGGGGGGGGCACATTTCTAGCTTCTTGATTAATACATGCAAATGCATGCACACAAGTACACACAAACAAAAACATTTCACAGTATTTGACAATATGCATAGAAGTAAGTACAGTTTTTTTTTAGGGGCTTTTGATGGTTGATGTAGCCTGTTCGTATGGTTAATTATGAGATGCAAATTAGCTGCACTGCTGTTATTTTAATTTTGAAATAAAAATGCATCAGATTCAGTCTGAAATCTATTCATTCAAAAAGGGGTAGTCTCATGTTTTCTGAGAAAATATTAATGTATAATCTGTAAAAGAATAGAACACAACTATTGGTGGTAATTATCAATGTGCCTGTCTGTACACTTTTTTCCAGAGCTCTTTATGTACCAAGCAGAACTCTAATGGCTGTTAAAGTAAGTGGCTGTCATTACTCTATGCAGATAAGTGACCACGTAAAGATAAAGCATCAAATTAAAAACAAGAAGTTATCTGATCTATTATGAAAACAATTGTGAATTTATAAATAATGAATACAATGTTATTGTTTACATGCATAAGTGTGAGATTATAATGATCTCTGTTTTCGTCAGGAGTCTCGAGATCAATTCATTAATTTATTTGCAAAGGTACACTAAGTATTGACATTTTGTTTCAGACCCCCTATATCTAAATTTATGATCAAGTCATATTTTATTATGTTTGCAGTGACAAATATGTTTTTTATACAAATTTATATTTTGTACTTCATTATACCCAATTTCGCCTGTGTTTTTTTCTCTCTTTTTATATCAGATATAAATGCAGGTTCTTCGCTAGTGAATCTGTTTGAAAAGTGTTCAACTTATATTTCTGTTGTATTTATCTAGGTTATACAATTGGATGTGGATATTGAAGTTCAGAAAACTATACTTGCAGAGCTGGATATATTGTGCAAGGTATTGTATACTAAATACTAGCCAGATTGAGAAAACTCTTTAATTTTTTTCAATAACTTTAATAATTAATTAAAATGTTAAAGCATTAAAAAAAAACAATAACTGCAATATATAATTTATTTATGGTGAATTTCTGTGAGTAAAGATAATAGGCTGTCCAAATAAATATAAATTGACCATAGCAATTGTGTTTGACGCCATAAATTGAACCTTTCGACCGAAACATATTGAAAACATCACTTATGTTGTTGATCATGGTCACATTAAATGGAAATTTCAGAATTGTTTTTGTTCAATATGGTACTGTTATAACTGTTCAAATAACCTTTTATTTGTGTAAATTATAATGGCTTGCTTACCTATGGGGTCGTTAGTTTCTTCATAGGTAAAACAATATTGCATCGTAGTTAAATTTAATTAACATATTTAAACTTCTGTGTTTATGTTTACATTTTTAGCTCACCTGAGCACAACGTGCTCATGGTGAGCTTTTGTGATCGCCTTTTGTCCGTCGTCCGTTGTCTGTCGTCTGTTGTGCGACGTCAACATTTGCCTTGTTCACTCTCTAGAGGCCACATTTATGGTCCAATCTTCATGAAATTTGGTCAGAAGATTGGTCTTAATGATATCTTGGATGAGTTCGAAAATGGCTACGTTTGCTTGAAAAACATGGCTGCCAAGGGGCGGGGCATTTTCCTTATATGGCTATAGTAAAATCTTGTTAACACTCTAGAGACCACATTTATTGCCCAATCTTCATGAAATTTGGTCAGAAGATTAATCCCAATAATATCTTGGATGAGTTCGAAAATAATGCCGGTGGGTTGAAAAACATGGCCGCCAGGGGGCGGGGCATTTTTTCAATATATGGCTTTAGTAAAGCCTTGTTAACACTCTAGAGGCCACATTTATTGTCCAATCTTCATGAAACTTGCTCAGATGATTTGTCCCAATTATATCTTGGATGAGTTCAAAAATGGTAGCCTTTGCTTGAAAAACATGGCTGCCAAGGGGCGGGGCGTTTTTCCTTATATGGCTATATTAAAATCTTGTTGACACTCTAGAGGCCACATTTATTTGAAAATGTTTGAAAATGATGCCGGTTATATATGGCTATATTAAAATCTTGTTAACGCTCTAGAGGCCACATTTATTTGAAAATGTTGTTAACAATCTAGAGGCCAGATTTATTGTCCAATCTTCATGAAACTTGCTCAGATAATTTGTCCCAATTATATCTTGGATGAGTTAAAAAATGGTAGCCTTTTCTTGAAAAACATTGCCGCTAGGGGGCGGGGCATTTTTTCATATATGACTATAGTAAAAACTTGTTAACACTCTAGTTATGTTAAAAAGTGCTGCTCTAATGTATTCTTACAATGAAGACAATGTTAAGTTAATATCCTTCCTATTGTGCATATTAAACTTGCAATAATCTATAGATTCTTAAAATTATAAAACAACATTAATTCATAACCTCTTTAAAATTATTTATTTAATTCAGTTGCCCAATCTTCATGAACTTTGGTCAGAACATTTGTTTCCTGTGTAGTAAAGTTTGGTTTTATTATGTCATTATTATGTACCATTAACTGTATTATTTCACTCTCACTGTGCTCTATGCCAGATGTTAATATCAGTGGTCAGTAATACAAGCTAGTTGAAGTGTTGATATATTTTATTTCACAGAAGGAGTATTAAATGCATGTTTTGAACAATTAACAAAAAATATGTAATTTAAATGGGAACTTCATATCAAAACAAGATTCCATAATAATTCACTGAATATAATCATGTTTAAGATATGTTTACACATATCAAATGGATACTCTATGAAAACAATAAAGAAATAATTTCAATTATAAGTTTCTGGAGATGGAAATCAGAATCAGAATAACCTTCAAAGTCAAGATTTACCTTTCTTATTTGCAGAGTTCATTTATCAAGATTTAATCATTTTCAGGCTTTATGTATTAAAACGATGTCAGAAAATTGAAAATAAAATGGTAATGAATGATACACAATATTAATGAAATGAAATATAAAATCGATACATTTTCATATTTCTAAATTGTTTAGTGTATAACAGCCTACTGTTGAATGATATGTTTATAAAATTATATTAAGTAAACGGCAATACCTTTAGTTAATTGAATTGCAACCAATCAGCGGTGTCATCCTGACCGGAAATAAGCGTTTCTCGAATAAATATTTCCGCATTACATAAGTGCTCACAAAGTAACATAACCCGTAACCATCCCGTGACCGGTTCACTTGCGTAAGCAAACGAGACCACATTACCACACCTGGATACGACAGTTGTTCGAAAATAGTTTGGATCAGTAAAAAAACATGGCCGCAAGGGGGTCTTTTTCCTTACATTTATATAGTAAAAAAGCTTGTGAACACTCTAGAAGTCACATTTTTTGCCTAATCATCATAAAATTTTGTCAAAACATTAGCTATGTGGATGTCTCAGACAAGTTTGAAAATGGTCGTGATAAGTGGAAAAACATGGGCACCAGGTGATGGGGCAGTTTTCTTTATATGTATAAAGTGAAAACATGTGAACAGTCTAGAAGACACATTGTCTTCATGAAATTTGGACATATCTTGGAAGAGTTCAAAAATGGTTCAGGTCTGTTAAAAAAAAACATGGCCGCCAGGGGGCCATTTGTTGTTCATTCTTCATGAAACTTGGTTAGAACATTATTGTGTTTCATTGATATCTTGGGCTGCAAAGAACAGGTCATTTCTTTTTATCTCAGGTGAGCGACTTTGGGCCTTTCAGGCCCTCTTGTTATGATTACTCAGGTGTGTCTGCCTGATCTTTAATATATAAAGTTAGATTGTTTAATTACAGTGCAATTCCGAGGCAATTATTGGATTTTATGGGGCCTATTTCATTGAGAACAGAATATCTATATGTACAGAATACATGGATGGTAAGTTGAAATATGTGGTATTATTCCAGTACAATATGCGCCTTGCTTGTCAATACATCTTTGCATTATGTGGGATGTGGTAATTTATTTTATGCTTTCTGATGGTTTATAGAGTAATATCAGTGAATTAAATCTGATAATTTCACTGTTTCAAACAGTGAAAATTAGTAATGAAAATTATCGGTAATTTTCAATGTTTACTGTGAAATGACATCTTTTTTTTTTACATTATTTTTTGACGAAATGACGTCATTATCCAAGCGAAATTCTTTTGTTAAACTCTTTAACAATGGATTTAAAGTGTGAAAAAAAGCATAAAATAAGAAGAACATTTGTTGGATTCGGTGGAATATCGATTTTAATTCACTTGTGATAATAGAAAATATATATTTTCTATGATCACTCGTGAACTAAAATCGATAATCCGCCGAATTCAACAAATATCCTCTATGTACACTTGGAGACACTTCTAAGGCATCACTTAATCATATCAATATAGCTCTTGTATTTTTGATCGGATTGTGTTGAAATTTGGACCAAGAATAATTCAACACATACCTGATAACTCCTGAAAATTTAAATGAAATTGAAAAACAACAAAATGTAAAACTTAACAAATTAAAAACGTCACTTCAAAAGTCAAATTTGCAGACTCGTACAACGGAAAATAATAACAATGTGAAAATAAAACGCATAAACTTACACGTCTTAATAACTGACCGGCTTGCAACATGCTGATTGAGCAATTTCGCTAGTGAATATTCATACGAGCCATAATGTTTTTCTTAAATTAATGTTATGTTGTTCTTGTGTAAAAACTTACCTAGAATTATGAAATTGAAATTAAATTGGAATAAAATGTATATCGCCTTTTACTACACTAGGTGATTTTTCGAACGCAACACTTTTAAAACTTACATATCTCAGGAATGAGTATATATTTTTATTTAAGATTGCACATGTGATCATTTGACTACAGTATGTGCAAGCTAACAATAAAATCATTCATCCGTGTAGATCGGACGCTTTAGCAAGTGGGAAAGGTAGCCTGTAAAATGTAAAGTGCGCGATTGCGCTCCTGAATATTCATACGAGCTATATTGTTTTGTAAATTAATTTTATGTTTTCCTTATGTGAGAACCCACCTAAAATAATTAAATTGAAATAAAACTAGAATTAAATCGCGTTTCAACATTTTCACGTGCAAAAATATAGAACCACACATACCCCACGTGCTGAAGCGTCCAATCGTCACAGATGAATGATTTTATCGTGATCTTGCATAGAACGTAGTCAAATAATCATATGTAAAATTTTAAATCAATATCTTAACACGTAACTGAGATATTCAAGATTGAAAAGTGATACGTTAGAAGTGTCTCCAAGTGTATTTGTATTTGATATAAATGTGTTTGGATTTATTTGACACAATTTACATGAAACAAATGGACCCATTCACTGTTTTAAAAAGCTTTGATAGGTAAAACTGAAAAAAAACTTGTATTGTGACCAAAAGAACATATTCCTTCTCAATTTTAGCAATGCTTTAAATTCCACATTGAAATTGTCACTTCTTTTCTTTCTTTTTTTTAATGGAAACCATGTGAATATTTAAATTAATCACTGTGTCTCAAGAAAAACTACTTGTTTACTTTTCTAATGTAACTCTCCAGCTGATAGTTTGGTAATGATAGTTTGGTAGTCTTTGTCTCCATTTCCAGTTGTGTCATCAGACCAGTCTGTTCAGCTAATAGTCTGTGTTTCCATTTCCAGTTGTGTCATCAGACCAGTCTGTTCAGCTGATAGTTTGGTAGTCTGTGTTTCCATTTCCAGGTGGGTCACTAGACCAGTACGGGAGAATTCCTGAAGAGATACTGTGTCGGATGGCAGTGCGTATAGTTCAAGGTCTCCTCTACATGTGGAGTCTGAAAATACTGCATAGAGGTTGGGAATTATTGTAATTATTTACATGATATACCTATCATTTTTGTTCACCAAACAACTTACTATATTCAACATTCACAGATAAGATACCATGTTTGCAACTAAAGCTTTCTGTTTCCATATTGGTTATATTCACTCTGCAAAGAAATTGTTAACTTCACATAAAATGGTTGATGATTTTTAGCTCCACTGGCCAAAGGCCAGCGGGGCTTATGTCATGGTCCTGTGTCCGTCGTGTGTGCGTGCGTGAGTCCGTGCGTGCGTTAACTTTTTCTTAAATCATCTTCTTCTCCTAAACTACTGGTCCAATTCTGATGAAATTTCTCAGGAATGTTCCTGTGGTGAACCTCTTTCAAATTTTTTCAAATGATACTCCTGGGGTCAAATTTGACTTTGCCCCTGGGGGTCAAAAAATTGAAAATTTGCTTATATAAGGCATATTTTGTGCAAACTTTATAAATCTTCTTGTCAAGAACCATTGGGCCTAGGGCTACCAAACTTGGTATGTAGTGACATTTTATAGTCCTCTACCAAGTTTGTTCAAATTATGCCCCTGGGGTCAAATTTGACCCTGCCCCGGGGGGTCAAAAAATTGAAAATTTGCTTATATAAGGCCTATTTTGTGCAAACTTTATAAATCTTCTTGTCCATAACCGTATGGCGTAGAGCTACCAAATTTGGTATGTAGTGACATCTTATAGTCCTCTACCAAGTTTGTTCAAATTATGCCCCTGGGGTCAAATTTGACCCTGCCCCGGGGGGTTAAAAAATTGAAAATTTGCTATATAAGGCCTATTTTGAGCAAACTTTAAAAATCTTCTTGTCCATAACCATTGGGCCTAGGGCTATCAAATTTGCTATGTAGTGACATCTTATAGTTTTCTACCAAGTTTGTTCAAACTATGCCCCTGTGGTCAAATTTGAACCTGCCCCGGGGGGTTAAAAAATTGAAAATTTGCTTTTATAAGGCCTATTTTGTGCAAACTTTAAAAATCTTCTTGTCCATAACCATTGGGCCTAGGGCTACCAAATTTGCTATGTAGTGACATCTTATAGTCTTCTACCAAGTTTGTTCAAATTATGCCCCTGGGGTCACATTTGACCCTGACCCGGGGGTCAAAAAATTGAACATTTGCTATATAAGGCCTATTTTGTGAAAACTTTAAAAATCTTCTCGTCCATAACCATTGGGCCAAGGGCTACCAAATTTGGTATGTAGTGACATCTTATTGTCCTTTACCAAGTTTGTTCAAATTAAGCCCCTGGGATCAAATTTGACCCTATCCCGGGGGGGTCAAAAAATTGAAAATTTGCTTATATAAGGCCTATTTTGTGAAAACTTTAAAAATCTTCTTGTTCATTACCATTGGGCCAAGGGCTACCAAATTTTGTATGAAGTGACATCTTATTATTTGTTCAAATTATGCCCCTGGGGTCAAATTTGACCCCGCCCTGGGGGGTCAAAAAATCGAAAATTTGCTTATATAAGTCCTATTTTGTGCAAACTTTAAAAATCTTCTAGTCCATAACCGTATGGCATAGGGCTACCAAATTTGGTATGTAATGACATCTTATAGTCCTCACCAAGTTGGATCAAATTTGACCGTTCCCCAGGGGTCACAAAATTGAACATATGCTTATATTGGACCCATTTTTTGCAAACTATAAAAATCTTCTTGTCCATAACCATTGGGCCTATTTCTATCAAATTTGGTAGGTAGTGACATCTAATAGTTCTCTACTTAGTTTTTTTCAAATTATGCCCCTGGAAAAAATTTGACCTTGCCCCAGGGATCACAAAAATGAACATACATGTATGCTTAAACAAGGCCTATTTTGTGCAAACTTCAAACATCTTCTTGTTCTTAATTATAGAGCCTAGGGCTACTAAATTTGGTATGTTGTGATATCTAATAGTTCTCTACCAAATTTGTTCAAATTATTCCCCAGGGCTCAAATTTGACCCTGTCCCGGGAGGTCACAAAACTGAACATATGACGTTTACCAGGGGAGATTACTGCGGCCGTGTGGCTGTGACCAACAACAACAACAACATCTTGTAAACATGAGATAAAACCCTGTCATTTAGTGCCAGTTTAGATCAGATGGTGACTGCTTACAAAGTAATTGAAGTAAAAACATGTGTTCTGAATGTTTTTCTTTTAAACTGAAAAAAGTCGGGATTTATTTAAATATGTCGAAAGTGACCATATATCCGGATAAAAAAAATTCGGATGACATGTTTATTTAATGTCTTTTTTGTAGTGTTTAAACCAGTTTAATAATATCTTATTGATTTTAAAACACAACTTCCATGAACATAATTATTTCCATAAAAGTCAATATATGATTCTGCATTGTAAACTCAAACTTTGTATCCAAGAGAAGGTGTTGGAATTAATGAAGTGCAATGTTCTTAACTGTCTATATGCTGCTTTTTAATAACTAATGATTCATTGTGACTCATGAATTGTGGAGATATGATTGTCAATTGCTCAACGATCTATATAAATTTCTGATCATTTTATAATTTTCTTAATATAAGTTATGAATTGATCTTAGAAGTCATTTGTATTACTTAATTAAATACATTTATAAATATAAGAAATAATCTTTAGATTATCATAATATTCTCAGGCCTGTTGGTCTAAGGGATGTGTGGGTTGTTAATTATATGTATGTCCCTCTTCGAAGTGTTTATTGTTTTGCACATGTCGGTTCGTCCGTCATCCGTATGTCCGTCCACCAGATGGTTTTTGGATGATAACTCAAGAACGCTTAGGCCTAGGATCATGACACTTCAAAGATACATTGATCATGACTCGCAGATGACCCCTGCTGATTTTGAAGTCACTAGGTCAAAGGTCAAGGTCACGGTGACCCGAAATAGTAAAATGTTTTCCGGATGATAACTCAAGAACGCTTATGCCTATGATCATGAAACTTGATAGGTACATTGATCATGACTGGCAGATGAACCCTATTGATTTTCAGGTCACTAGGTCAAAGGTCAAGGTCACGGTGACCGGAAATAGTAAAATGGTTTGCGGATGATAACTCAAGAACGTTTTATGCCTAGGATCATGAAACTTCATAGTTGCATTGATCATGATTCGCAGATGACCCCTATTGATTCTCAGGTGAAAGGTCAAGGTCACTGTGACCCGAAATAGTAAATGTTTTCTGGATGATAACTCAAGAACGCTTATTCCTAGGTACATGGATCATGACTCGCAGATTGCCCCTATTGATTTTCAGATCACAAGGTCAAAGGTCACGGTGACTCAACTTAGAAAATGGTTTCCGGATTATAAATCAAGAACACTTACGCCTAGGATCATGAAACTTCATAGGTACATTTATCATGACACGCAGATGACCCCTATTGACTTTCAGGTCACTAGGTCAAAGGTCAAGGTCACGGCGACTTCACACACAAAAATGGTTTCCGGATGATAACTAAAGAAAGCTTACGCCTAGGATCATGAAACTTCATAGGTACATTAATCATGACTCACAGATGGACCCCTATTGATTTTCAGGTTACTAGGTCAAAGGTCAAGGTCACAGTGCCAAAATATGTATTCACTCAATGGCTGCCACTACAACTGACAGCCCACATGGGGGGGCATGCATGTTTTACAAACAGCCCTTGTTTGAGATGATTCTTTACAAAGAAATATGCTACTATTGTATTTGTTATAAATGTGTGAAAGGCTCTAAGAAGGAACCAGAGATTATTAACCCTTTACCAAACACCAACAGGATTTTACGGGTTTATAGCTGACGACTTTATAAAAAATTATGATTAAATGAGAAATTGCTCAAGATGAGCAATTTTTCCTCCTTTTATCACAATTATTTCTACCCTACCTGATTATTTCCTTAATATTCCATTACAATTTAATTGTCGTCTGCAACCTTTTTCAAATTGGGAAAGTCCAAAATGTGTCGTTTGGTAAAGGGTTAAGGCATTTTGATTCCTACGGGTCTTGTGAATCTGTTTCAAATCAAATGCGTATATTTGATCTTCAGCATCTAAAAATATGTGAAATAGAAAGAACGACAATATCTTTTGGAGAGATAAATGTACTTACGTTATAAGCAATGGGACTGTGCTTCAAAGGAACAATTCCCGGGCTTTTTAGTCTGTTTAGTTAACACGGTAGTAACTTTTTCCATATATAAAAATGCTCACCCTTCCAACTTTAAGCGCCCAATGGGACAAGGGATAGACAGAGAAAGTCACATGCTTGAGTACATTTCAACCCATGGCCCTCTTGTTTTGGAATTTTGTAATAATATACAGAAATAAGTATAATGATTGCAACATTACACTATGGTGTTATTAGACTGTAAGGCTGTGTGTTGGTTGTGAAAAGTCAGTGGCATCTCACTGCATGTGCAATTACAACTTCTCAGAACACCATACAATCATATTCTTTTATATGCAAGTTGATGTATTTATGTATCAACAATGTCATTTAGCTTTTTATGTCCCACAGTTGTTTTTGCCCTGTCTGTTTGTTGGTTTGTGTCAAACTTTAACATTGGCCATAACTTTTGCAAAATTAAAGATAGCAACTTGATATTTGGCATGCATGTGTTTCTTATGGAACTGAACATTTTGACTGGTGAAAGGTCATGGTCAAGGTCATCCTTCAAGGTCAAAGGTCAAATAAATGGGGGGGGAGGACATGGTGTTTCACAAACACATCTTGTATTACTTTCATTCTTCACTAGGTTGTATGTGATGTTAGATTATGATTGATTGCTTCTGAAGTGTGTGCAAGACATATCATGGTCAGTCACCATCTAACATTTAAATGTAAAGTAAAAATTGAGCTCTGCACAATGAACTTTTACCAACCAATTATTAGTTTCTTGGGAGATTGTTAATGATAATTGGAGATCTGTATCAGAGGTATATAGATCTTAAAGCAGACTGCCAGATTTGAGGACTTGTTTCTGTGAGATCTGTAAAGTGAGATTCATGTTTTTAGATCAATGGTACTTATGCTTTTGTTTAAAAGTGAAATGATTTCTTCTCAATGACCTTTCTATAATATTTCATTTGAGCCTTGCACAGGCTAATCAGCAACCACAGTTGTGCCTAGACTATATTTTTGTTGAGAACAGATTTCCTTTGAAGAAAAATCCATAAAAGTGAAAAGTGTTGTTCTCTTATTAGCCTTTGCGGATGTCACATACTTATCTGATAACACTCAACGTTCATACATTAAGCCCCTTTTCCCAGACCAGTGCTCAATTTAGCATAATAAGCAATATTTTAATATTTTGTAGACAACATGAGGCTTGTTCTGAGAAAACTGGGCTTCATGCATGTGCCTAAATTGTCATCCCAGATTAGCCAGTGCAGTATGCACAGGCTAATCAGGGACAACACTTTCTGTCTAAACTAGATATTCTGTAAGGAGGGACTTCCTTGTAACTAAAAATACCATAAAAGCGGAAAGTGTTGTCCCTGATTAGCCTCTGCGGACTGCACAGGCTAATCTGGGACGACACTTTACGCACATGCATTAAGCCCAGTTTTCTCAGAACGCAGCTCAAACAATCAAAAATTAATATTAAATACATGTACATGCTAGTATAATACCACTTTTAAATGAATACATGTGAGTATGTGAAGTTGCATTTTTCAGACATCAAGCCATCCAACATTCTGGTCAACACTAGGGGAGATGTGAAGCTCTGTGATTTCGGAGTTAGTACACAGGTATGACAGACTAGTAAGCAAATAGGTATGACAGGTATCGGCAATTATTCTAACGAAAGAATGTCGCCAACTTTAACTGTTTAGAAAGCGCCAGAGCCTTATAAACAAGAAGCTTAAATGTGATGTTTAAAAGCCCCCATTCTAACTGGAAATAGTTGCCTTATTTGAGCTACATGAGTGCGCACCAGCAATAACTTGGGCTACAACAAACCAATTACTAAATTGTATCCCATAGAGATGAATAATGAGAGACCAGTTTGAAAACACTCACACTTAATTATAATGTGCTGTTTTATCTTATTTGTTATTTTGTTATCCGTCATAAGTTAATATTACTATACATGTATTTGTGTTTTCTGTTAATCGTGGCCGGGAGAATGTTGTGATTTTGGCCCGACGCCTCTGATCTTGCATTTTGAAGTCTAAGTCAAGCATGTATTTCTCCGATTGTAAAACTTCCTTGAGCATATCTTCGTTGTCCGTTAAACCCATGTTCTTTTCGTTGAGTGTCTGTAACTACGTTATTTTTTCATCCAGTGTACGAAAAACTGTGTTATAGTGGTTGAAAAAAAAATCTCATCTTTCAATTCATATATTTTCTTTAAATAAAACTCCACCACTGCTTTCTGTGCTTTTCGTACAGCAATGTGCTTCTGCCAATGGCGCGTAGATGTCATAATTATTGTTTATTTTTGTAAGTTTTCGTCTTATTTCACAACAGAACTACGATCATTATACAATCGCTGACAACAGGCTAGTTAGTACATAGGTATGATAGGTTAGTTAGTGCATAAGTCTGACAGGCTAGTTAGCACATAAGTCTGACAGGCTAGTTAGTACACAGGTATGACAGGTTAGTTAGTACATAGGTATGACAGGTTAGTTAGTACATAGGTATGACAGGTCAGTTAGCACATAAGTCTGATAGGCTAGTTAGAACATAGGTATGACAGGTTAGTTAAACATAGGTATGACAGGTTAGTTAGTACATGGGTATGACAGGTCAGTTAGCACATAAGTCTGACATGTCATGTAGAACACAGGTGTGACAGGCTAGTTAGTACATAGGTATGACAGGTTAGTTATTACATAGGTATGACAGGTCAGTTAGCACATAAGTCTGACAGGCTTGTTAGTGAATAGGTATGACAGTTTAGTTAGTACATAGGTATGACAGGTCACTTAACACATGGGTATGGCAGGCTTGTTAGTACATAGGTATGACAGATCAGTTAGCACATAAGTATGACAGGCTAGTTAGTACATAGGTATGGCAGGTTAGTTAGAACATAGGTATGACAGGTCAGTTAGCACATAAGTCTGACAGGCTAGTTAGTACATAGGTATGACAGGTCAGTTAACACATGGGTATGACAGGCTAGTAAGTACATAGGTATGACAGGTCAGTTAGCACATAAGTCTGACAGGCTAGTTAGTACATAGGTATGACAGGTCAGTTAACACATGGGTATGACAGGCTAGTAAGTAAATAGGTATGACAGATCAGTTAGCACATAAGTCTGACAGGCTAGTTAGTACATAGGTATGACAGGTTAGTTAGTACATAGGTATGACAGGTCAGTTAGCACATAAGTCTGACAGGCTAGTTAGTACATAGGTATGACAGGTTAGTTAGTACATAGGTATGACAGGTTAGTTAGCCCATAAGTATGACAGGCTAGTTAGTACATAGGTATGACAGGTTAGTTAGCACATAGGTATGACAGGTCAGTTAACACATGGGTATGACAGGCTTGTTAGTACATAGGTATGACAGGTCAGTTAACACATATGTCTGACAGGCTAGTTAGTACATATGTATTACAGGCTAGTTAACACATTGGAATGACAGGCTAGTTAACACATGGATATGACAGGCTAATTAGCATGCAGGTATTACAGGCTAGTCAGCAAATGTATGACAGGTATTGTAGAACACAGGTGTGACAGGCTTGTTAGCACACGGGTATGACTGACTAGTGAACACACATATATGACAGGTTGGGTATAACACAGGTTTGACAGGCTAGTTAGCACAACGGTATGACAGGCTGGTTAGCCTACATGTATGACATGCTAGTTAGAACAAAGATATGACAGACTAGTGAACACACATGTATGACAGGTTGGGTAGCACACAGGTGCGGCAGGTTGGTTAGCACACAGGTGCGGCAGGTTGGGTAGCACACATGTGCTGCAGGTTGGTTTGCACACAGGTGCGGCAGGTTGGGTAGCACACATGTGTGGCAGGTTGGTTAGCACATATGTGTGGCAGGTTGGATAGCACACAGGTGTGGCAGGTTGGCTAGCAGTTAGCTAGCACACAGGTGTGGCATTTGGGTAGCACATATGTGCAGCAGGTTCGGTAGCACACAGGTGTGGCAGGTTGGGTAGCACACAGGTGTGAGAGGTTGGTTCGCACACAGGTGTGGCAGGTTGGTTACACACAGGTGTGGCAGGTTAGGTAGCACACAGGTGTGGCAGGTTGGCTATCACACAAGTGTGGCAGGTTGGTTGGCACACAGGTGTGGCAGGTTGGGTAGCACACAGGTGTGGCTGGTTGGTTACACACAGGTGTGGCAGGTTGGTTACACACAGGTGTGGCAGGTTGGCTAGCACACAGATGTGGCAGGTTGGTTAGCACACAGGTGTGCCAGGTTGGTTAGCTCACAGGTGTGGCAGGTTGGTTACACACAGGTGTGGCAGGTTGGCTAGCACACAGGTGTGGCAGGTTGGCTAGCACACAGGTGTGGCAGGTTGGCTAGCACACAGGTGTGGCAGGTTGGGTAGCTCACAGGTGTGGCAGGTTGGGTAGCACACAGGTGTGGCAGGTTGGTTAGCTCACAGCTGTGGCAGGTTGGTTACACACAGGTGTGACAGGCTTGTTAGCACACAGGTATGACAGACTAGTGAACACACATGTATGACAGGTTGGGTAGCACACATGTCAGGCAGGTTGGTTAGCACACAGGTATGGCAGGTTGGTTACACACAGGTGTGGCAGGTTGGCTAGCACACAGGTGTGGCAGGTTGGCTAGCACACAGGTTTGGCAGATTGGGTAGCACACAGGTGTGGCAGGTTGGGTAGCACACAGGTGTGGCAGGTTGGTTAAACACAGGTGTGGCAGGTTGGCTAGAACACAGGTGTGGCAGGTTGTCTAGCACACAGGTGTGGCAGGTTGGTTAGCACACAGGTGTGGCAGGTTGGTTAGCACACAGGTGTGACAGGCTATTTAGAAAAAAGTATAACAGGCTAGTTAACACACATGTGTGATAAGTTGGTAAGCACACATGTGTGACAGGTTTGTTAGCACACTGCTATGGCAGGCGAGTTAACGCACTTATATGACAGGTTGGTTAGCACACATGTGTGACAGGTTGGTAAGCAACCAGGTGTGACAGGCTAGTTAGCACACATGTTTGACATGCTAGTAAGCACACAGGCTAGTTAGCACATTGGTATGACAGGTTAGTTAGCACTCAGGTATGACAGGTTAGTTAGCTCTCAGGTATGACAGTCAAGTAAGCACATAGGTATGACAAACTAGTTAACACACATGTATGACAGGCTAGTTAGCACACTTGTACACAGGTGTGGCAGGTTGGGTAGCTCACAGGTGTGGCAGGTTGGGTAGCACACAGGTGTGGCAGGTTGGTTAGCTCACAGGTGTGGCAGGGTGGTTACACACAGGTGCGACAGGCTTGTTAGCACAAAGGTATGACAGACTAGTGAACACACATGTATGACAGGTTGGGTAGCACACATGTCAGGCAGGTTGGTTAGCACACAGGTATGGCAGGTTGGTTACACACAGGTGTGGCAGGTTGGCTAGCACACAGGTGTGGCAGGTTGGCTAGCTCACAGGTGTGGCAGATTGGGTAGCACACAGGTGTGGCAGGTTGGGTAGCACACATGTGTGGCAGGTTGGTTAAACACAGGTGTGGCAGGTTGGCTAGAACACAGGTGTGGCAGGTTGTCTAGCACACAGGTGTGGCAGGTTGGTTAGCACACAGGTGTGGCAGGTTGGTTAGCACACAGATGTGACAGGCTATTTAGAAAAAAGTATAACAGGCTAGTTAACACACATGTGTGATAAGTTGGTAAGCACACATGTGTGACAGGTTTATTAGCACACTGGTATGGCAGGCGAGTTAACGCACCTGTATGACAGGTTGGTTAGCACACATGTGTGACAGGTTGGTAAGCAACCAGGTGTGACAGGCTAGTTAGCACACATGTTTGACATGCTAGTAAGCACACAGGCTAGTTAGCACATTGGTATGACAGGTTAGTTAGCACTCAGGTATGACAGGTTAGTTAGCACTCAGGTATGACAGTCAAGTAAGCACATAGGTATGACAAACTAGTTAACACACATGTATGACAGGCTAGTTAGCACACTTGTATGACAAGCTAATTAACACATGGGTATGACAGGCTATTTAGCACTCAAGTGTTACAGGCTTGTTATCATACATTTGTGACAGGCTAGTAAGCTCACATGTATGACAGGCTATTTAGCACATAGGTATGACAGGCTTGTTAGCCTATAGGTATGACAGGCTAGTTAGCTTATAGGAATGACAGGCTAGTTAGCACTAAGCTATGACAGTCTAGTTAGAACACATTGTAGCTGTGTTGATGTCACTTTGAACAATCATAATTCTTACCAACTTGAGAAATGAATAAGGTTTAATGTGTTTCAACATATTAATTCACACATGTTCATTGTTTTGATTTCAGTTAGTTAAGTCAATAGCCATGACTTTCGTTGGAACAAATGTCTACATGTCAGTGAGTACAAGTTGAATCATGTCAAATGAATAATAATAAATGATAAAACATATGTCATTGAATGTTTTAAACCTTAATGTAATAGGAAGGTTAAACACATTGGATTTATTCCTTGAAATATTTAAATAAGTTAATAATAATAATTACTCCTTTTAAAACTGATGTTTTGTGTGTGGCTTATATGTTTTGCTTTTATGTTGTTAATGAAACATGGCATTCCTCTTTATATAGCCTGAGAGAATCAAAGCTGAAAACTATGGGGCCCCATCTGAAATTTGGAGTCTTGGAGTGACACTGTTTGAGGTAATCTGAAATAAGAGCTAACACTGCCATGAATCAAATGAGCCCCGTTGTGGAAAAACTGGGTCTCGTGCAAGTGTGTAATGTGTCGTGCGTTATGTGTGGTCCCTAATAAGGCTATGCAGACTGCTGAAGCCAAGTTTCCAAAGTTAGGCTCAAATGATATTATTCTTCAAATGAGTTGTGTTCTGAGAAAACTGGGTATAATGCATCTGCGTAAAGTCTCGTCCCAGATTAGCCTGTGCAGTCCGCACAGGCTAATCAGGACGACACTTTCCGCCTAAATTGGATTTTTGCTAAGAAGAGACTTCATTTAAAGGAAAAATGTCATAAAAGCAGAAAATGTCAGCCCTGATTAGCCTGTGCGGACTGCACAGGCTAATCTGAAACGACACTTTCCGCACATGCATTAAGCCCAGTTTTTCTCAGAACATCACTCATATTGGCAAAATATTATAAAGAACATTTGTACATATTTTATCTCTTCTAATTTCAAAACTGGGGTATTTGTTCCAATGATATCTAGGTCAAATGCTTAACTTACTGCACGGTTTACGAACTGCCGATTCAATAATATTTGAAATTCATATAATCGTGTGAAAAGTTTACGGTCCATGCCGTCTATTCAGTTATGGGTGTTTATTTTGTGTTCGGGAAATACTTTTGAAGTATATTTTGAGAACGTTTTGTTTCTTTGTATGTTTTAATTTCAATGTACATATTTTTTCCTTTCAGTTAGCTACTGGAAAGTTTCCATTCAAAGAGGTATGACCTCTAGTAAAATTTAGTTAACCCATTTATGCCTAGCATCTAGAATAAAGGCCTTAGCAAACAGCGTAAACCCAGATGAGATGCCTGCATATTGCGGTGTCTCATCTGGGTCTGCGCTGTTTGTTTAAAGGAATTTCTGTCAGAAATATTCTAAATATACAAATAAATATACTAGACACCCCAACTTTTGAAATAATTGATCCAATTTAGAAGGATGGGAGAGTCCACTAGGCATAAATGGGGTATATAACCGTATAACATTTGATATAACAAGTATGGTTGTTTTTCTTAATCTAATATATTATTGCATTTTATTGGTGAATTTTTGTGTCTGTCCTTATTGTTATGTTTCTGTCTGTGTTAAAATATGTGCTTTTACTTCTGTTGTCATGTTAGAAAGAAATCTTTTGTTCTTTCAGATTTTAATGGCAGAAAATGTGAGTATTAAAATATTTTCTGGGAAGGTACATAGAAATACACATGAATCATGAAAATAAATTGTTTTAATAAAAGCTGAATTTTTTGTTTGAATCAAATACTTTTATATGATAAAGGGTTAAATAATGATTGTGTGAAATACTTTTATTTGATATTTTGTGTAAAATACAGTAAAACAAATATTATTTGCCTAACACTTATTTGTGTGCATGTTCGTTGATCCGCTCAACCACTATGTTCAATGAATGTTACTTACAAAGTTTTAAAATAAGCATTATAAGAAAATCCACAAGTTAAAATTCCCATGAATATGCCCAAGGTTATAAATCCACAATATTGCATGTCAAAATTAAATAAATTTCAAGTGCTTTTATTTGATAAAAGCTTTAATTATGTTTGTCGGATGACAATTTCTTGTTTGATTACAAGACATGATGATCAAATTTTAAGTGTTAATATCTCTACTATTGCTTGAACAGTAGTCTTGAATGTTTTATTGATCTCCGTGCTTGGTTAAAAATAATGTGTGTTCAACTTCAATTCTCTTTCAGCCTGGCACTGTGATGAATGTTATCATAGAAGGGGTAAGATTACAAATATCTGTGTTTGTTCATTTAAAGATTTGCCATTGCAACAGCATTTCAGTCATATCTCAGTGGTCTGTTAACATTCTAACACTTTTCCTTGTGACTGACAGCTGCCCTCCTTGAAATAGAGGTGGGGTTTAGGGGGAATCGTCTTAGAAATAATTTCATTAACAATCCCCCAAACATGTTATGGGGCCAAACCAGGAATCTTTCATATGACTAAATGTCAATCATGTAAACATTTCATAGAAGTATTATTTGTTGTAGTCTAGCCGGTGTAATTTATACAACTCAAGGCGTATGTGGCTACATGTTTATTCAGTAATGTCTAAGCTGCAAGTGTTTAACAAACTGTATAGCATATTCATATATAAAAACACCTCTTACGGATATAGATAAGTAAAATACAGTGATGTCCCTTTAACTATTCATTAAATTATGAAACATTATTTGTCAAGTATTTTGACAATGTTATATTTCATTCGTTGAGTCTTTTTGGGAGCTTCGATTTGGCAGCTTGGATTAATTTGTTTAAATGCTTGTTATAGGTACTGATTGCATTTAATTTTCAGGTTAATTTTAAATTGTTTACACCATGGTTAATTGATTCGTATGTATTTTTTTTCATGTAAATTATTTTTAAAGTTACATTTTCTTGTTTTATATTCTATTACAACGTACCTGTATATCTTCCCCAGAACACACCAGTCTTACCACAAGATGTCTTCTCTCCGGAGCTCAGTGACTTTGTTGCTAGATGGTAAGTACAGCGGGCCTGTGCACAAAACAATTGAGCCATGTTCTTTTTTAAAAGTCCACACAAGCTAATCAGGGATGACACTTTCTGCTTTAACTGGAAATTCGCTAAATAGAGACTTTCTTGAAACAAAAAATACCCTCAAAGCAGAAAGTGTCATCCCTGATTAGCCTGTGAAGACTGCACTGGCTAATCTGGTACGACACTTTATGCACATGCATTAACCCAGATTTCCCAGAACAAGGCCCAATTTGTTAAACTTAAACCTTTTCCTTGTATCTGTTTACACTGTCTTGTTTTCCATGGATATATTTAACAGTTAAATGTTTGAAAGGTTTACACAATAAACGCTTTTTATTTTCAGCTGATTAGTTCAACAAAACACTTTTAAAATTGAGCTGTACCATGGGAAAATGGGGCTAAATGAGTCGTGTTCTGAGAAAACTGGGCATTATGCATGTGTGTAGTGTCGTCCCAGATTAGCCTGTGCAATCGGCACAGGCTAATCCGGAACGACACTTTCCGCTTTTCTGACATTTTTTGTTTAAATAAAGTCTTGTCTTAGCAAAAATCCAATTTAGGCGGAAAGTGTCGTCCCTGATTAGCCTGTGCAGACTGCACAGGCTAATCTGGGACGACACTTGACACACATGCAACGATGCCCAGTTTTCTCAGAACGCGACTCAAATGCCTGTACATGAAGTGTTGTCCTAGATTAGCCGCAGGGACAAAGCTTTTTGCATTTATGTTTTTTTTGTTTAAAGGAAATTTTTTTCCTTAACCAGAATCCAGTCTAGACAGAAAGTTTTGACAACACTTTACACACATGCATCAAGCCCCTTGTTTTTAATATATTTTAAGATCGCTTTGTATACATTTGAAAATAAGTAATGCCTGTTCAATGTTTGATATATTTCTTTGAAACAGTTCATGTCTTTTGTCTTTACGATATCATGTGTTGTTCCATGTTTCAGTATGCAAAAAGATGCAATCAGACGCATAACACATCAGGATGTGCTGGTATGAAATTGAATAAACATTTTACATTTGTAAATTTACCAGCAGTCATCATATTGCACATTTTTGCAAACCTCACTCAATATTGGAAAAAATTGCTTGGTTGCTGAATGAGTGAATTGACATTTTACTTTGTGGCTGTCTGTTTCTTTACCCAAATTGACAAATGGGTATCTTGACAACCAAGTTTTGAAGCGAGTTGAATATCATGGTTATTAGAATGAGGCTTGGAAGGCTACATGTATTAGAGTCAATAGTGTGATTTTCTGGTCAATAAAGTTAGTCAGAACTGTCTGAAATTGTTAAGATGAAACTTTGATTATAGCAAGCTTGCATGGAGACTTAAAAGAGCAAAACGTTTTCCACTTGATAACTGTGTTTGGATGGAGGTTTTAATGTCATAAATACTGACCTGTTATCGTATGCTTATACTTTCCAAGGGGAAATAACTCATCCGGAATTTTAACTGGGAATCCGCCACCTCAATACCGTAATACAGGCCAGGTTAAACATAGTGCAATGCAACCTAGCCAAAAATCGGTAACCAACCCTCAATATTCTTTCCGGATCAACCAGGTGTATACGTGTCTTTTACGGCTCTGAATTAAAATATTGTTTTTCACTTGGTTGATTGGGGTTTTGAATAGATAAATTGTGTTATTTATCTTTTTATTTCTCATTCGGATTAATTTGTGTGGATTTAATGGATTTTGTTTCATTTGTAAAAGGTAAGCCATGCTTGTTTTTATCGAACAATGGTTTATTTCTACCATGCTGGGTGTTTTCAGGCGCGAACGACCACGTGCAAAACGTGCTCTTCTAATACATTGCTAGAACGTGCAAAGCATGTTCTTCTAATGTGTTACGAGATCGTGCAAAGCGTGTTCTTCTATTGACAGATTGTTTATCATTTGCCATTGTGTGCAATAATGATTTTAACGTTCCGTATGACAATCTAATTGATCGTCATTTTATTTTTCATCTGTTTTGAATTAAACTTTTGTTTAATTTATGATCTACGGCAGTATTATTATAATTTTAATTATGGTCAAATAATGATTTTATGTGCCGTATGATAATCTGGTCTGTGACCAGTTTATGGTTGAATATGCTTTGCTCTTGTTTTTCATATATTCGACTACATGATGGTCGCAGAAAGAAGAGTGGATAAATACCCGGTGACTTCGCAGATCATGGATGATAGTTGCAGTATCAGTCACCGGGTATCGGGCACGATCGCGACCGTACTATGCTAAGTCTCTTAGACAGTCGGTCAACATCAGACCATATGGCGACACCCGTCAGCCGGTCTTTGCCCGATGGCATTGGTCAAGGACATCGACCAATGCCGGACCATTTGGCATCCGCCATACGGTCATTATCCGGTGACAACACTGGTCATGATATGACCGGTACGTCACCGGGGACGTTGATCACGGACCATTGATCGACGTCTGACCGGCCGGTCCGGTCACCGGTCATGTCACCGGTCCGGTCCGGTCATTGATCACCGGTCCGGTCACCGGTCATGTCACCGGTCCGGTCCGGTCACCGGTCATGTCACCGGTCCGGTCCGGTCACCGGTCATGTCACCGGTCCGGTCACCGGTCCGGTCCGGTCACCGGTCATGTCACCGGTCACCGGTCCGGTCACCGGTCCGGTCATTGATCACCGGTCCGGTCATGTCACCGGTCCGGTCACCGGTCATATCACCGGTCCGGTCACCGGTCCGGTCCGGTCACCGGTCCGGTCATTGATCACCGGTCCGGTCACCGGTCATGTCACCGGTCCGGTCACCGGTCATGTCACCGGTCCGGTCCGGTCACCGGTCATGTCACCGGTCCGGTCATGTCACCGGTCCGGTCATGTCAACGGTCCGGTCCGGTCACCGGTCCGGTCATTGATCACCGCTCCGGTCACCGGTCAACAGTCATCAGTTAGGCCTGCCACCGATAACACCAGTCACCGGTCAAGAAGAAGAACTCGGTCTTCTTCATTGAATTATTCTCCTATTCTTCGTTGAATACATCGTCTTCATCAAGGATTAGACATCGGACACGCTCTTCTTCGTCGAGCAGTTCTCATCGTCGCGGCTCTCGTAAGCGATCACGTCGTCACTCACGGAGACGTTATTCTAGAAGATCTCGGTCTCATCGCAGCCGATCCACATCTCGGCCTATCCAGATCTCGACGTCGCAGGAAACGAGGACGTCGTCAACCTTCACGTAGACATCAGCGGACTGCATTGAGCACCACTGGATATTTATCGAACATACCTCTCCTTCATTGAGCAGTTCTCGGCGTTGATACGCTCGTAAGCGATCATGTCAATGCTCACGGAGACAATATTGTAGAAGACAATATTTCCAGCGTAGCCGAACAATATTTCGGCATCGAAGTTATATGGATGTCGCCACTTCTCACGTAGGCGTTAATGAACCTACTGGTCATATAGACGTTCTCCATTTTATTCCTTAAGGAATATCATGTCTCCATTCCACGTGTGATGGTTCTTCTTATGGCATCCACACATGTTGCAGTCACCGAGCCGTAGTTGTATACGAACACTAGTTCGTTTAACATTCAGGCTTCGGGATAAGCTGTTCTTTTCTCCACTACGACTACAAGGACACTTATGCCTATTAATACTGATAATCTACCGTTGTTTTCCGGTAAACATTATCAGATGACTTCGTGGATGGTCATTCTTCTGCACCAGATATTTCCATTCTGACGCAGTTATATTATACCGGTCCCGATCACCGGACATCGGTCACCATTCATCGGTCATATCACCGATCACTGATCACCGGTCAGAATAAGTGATGTCTCATCGCCATCGGATTGGATTTTTTTTGCATGATCTTCTTTTCCGAGCAGTGCTTGACATTGATAACAGACCATATGGATTCCACCATTTTTCGGTCTTTAACTGGTAACGTCACCGGTCATATTATGACTGGTCCGTTCACCGGGCTACAGTTACCGGTCATTGACCGGTCCGGTTCGGTCACCACTTACCAATTACCGGTATTCCACTGTGTTTTCATCGGTCAATTTTTAGTATCACGGGTATCGTCTACATTACATAGTTGTATACCCCTGGCTATGATTGTATTGAATACTATATTTTATGGATTCAACAATCTACATGACTTTTTGTGTTTTTCAATACTGATGTTCTACTGGCGACGGTTACCAAATCATGCTATATCTGTTATTTGTACTTCTATCTCAACCGGCTACATGCAGACTACTGGTCTTGCAGATAGATCAGCTGAAGTGGGCTCGGAGACTAGCATTGAGGTCGAACATTACTATTTGACCTCTATTAATTTATGTTCGAGACCCGAAGGATGAATTGTTTTAACCGCCTTTACCTGTCGGCTACAGACTTTGCAGTCAGTGTCACGGAACAGTTGGGACACATTAATGACGCTAGCAGGATTAGCAAGACGACATTTGTATCGACTTCTGCTTTTCTATTGCTCCTACGGCAGTGCATATTTTCAAGCTACTGGAATCAACAAGAGTTCTGATACATAGGATTGCCTATCAGATTGACGGCTACAGTCTTGTAGATGGCTTAGGACCTATTGAACTCAGATCTTAGATCCTAGGATCTGGAGGGACCTCATCTTAAAGTTATTCTTCTATTACACTTCTGGCCATAACAGGCCGTCTTCCTATAACTGGTCGTATTCCTTTCGGAATTCGTCCAGGTTAGAAGTCTTGAAGTAAATGGATTAATCAAGTCAGAATTTAAGACTTCCATGCATTCTACCGGCAAGCGTGGACCCGCTTAAGGTTACCCCTAGGGTTTTCACCTTTTTCTGCCATCACACCTCCGATTCCGGAGGTACCACTATCAATCATATTTCCGTACTTCGCAAATCGATGACTTCGCGACCTGTATTATCCAGGATTTTAAAGGCGCCTGTTATTGGTTCAAGAAGAGGCTATATTCTGTAGATAGGTCATAAACTTATAAGTGTTAAACACTGTCCTATTCTACCAATTTTCAAGTGTGTTTGGAGTGGGAAAGTTCGGCTTGCCGTGGTTTCTTTGCCCACCCATCCTTGACAAATGGTTCCGGTCACCGGTCGGTATTTACCGGTCCGGTCACCGGTCCTTCTGCTGAGACGTCTTTTCTTACGTCCGCTTCAGCTTTATTTTTAAGATAATTGTATTAATCTCGGGATTATTTAATGACACAGATTTCCATCTTTTTGTCATTATTTACCACTATTCAGTGGTGTCTAGACTAGAAGATTATCTTGGCAAGAATATAGTTTATTCTACCACAACCTTCCTTACATCTTATACAGATGTGAGCAGATAAGGTTATGGACGATCACATAGAACAACGTATCTTGATTTTCTCAATTATGTGGTATCCTAACGAATATCACCTGCACATCTACATCTTGAAAAGCGAAAATTCTTTTTAGCTGTTTTTCATTTACAACACATTTTCACGATTCCTTTGTGATGGTTTCAACTATCACACATCGGTCGTGGTTTACTTACAGACACGGAGGTGATCATATTATCACTCCTTGTAACTGGAAATCAGGAACTTATTCGTTCTTTGCAAGAACAACAAATTTTCTCTATCGTCTTTCTCATACCAGTTCGTCTCAACGCCCTTTTGGACCTTTTGTCCTGCAGTTCTTTCTTTCGAATTATTTTTCCGTTGGGTTCAATAATGTAATTGCGCATGCGCGGCAGTGAAGTTGCAGACGAGTTGCATGGTGTACATAGTATATCAAAGAATGTTGTTTATCATCAAACGCTAGTTATTAGCGTTATGCGATCGTATATCGCAGTGTATACCGGTATGCTGAACAACGTCAACAATGCAGTTCACAGAAATCGATCCAGCAGGGTGTGCGATTGTTATACATTCGTCCATTGACATAAACTGGAATATCTTGCCTTCTTGGTGAGTTTTTGCAATAACTGAGTTTTTGCCATAATTTCATGAAATATACTTAATGAACCATGAGATTATGGTTCTACGACCTTTTAAGTCTCCTGTACAATTATTTTCAGGAAACTTCTTCACAGGTCAAATATCATATCTCACTGAGACATATTTTTACTGATCCAAACATGTGCCACTTCATGTCTGGCCATTAATAACTTTTAGTTATCTCTACAGAAGAACGTTTTTCTGTTAGAGTTTCAATCCTTGTTACTTGTGCAAGGATAATTCCATCAGAACTGTATAAAGGTTCTATGGAAATTCATTTTTTTACTGGGTAATTGAGAGCATAGTTATTACCTTAATCACTCTGCTAGATACATAGAGGTTTTTCTCATCTTTTTCTTGATGATAAGAAATTTGTTCTTTTCTTCATCAAAGGATAGAGATTATGCTTTCGTATACCTTGTTTTGTGTAAGTCATCCAAACTATGGAACGTCAACACTATGTTTTTCGTTCCTTTACCTTCTTAAGCGGTTTTGACTTGTGTAACATGTTGGGATGCTTAATGAGCTCCCTATGAACCTTTTTCATCAGGCTTATTAACAGTTCCAATATAATTTTAAGACGGTTTTCCTTCTTATTATGGCTTTTACGATACGGAGAAGTGAAATTCATGCTTTTTCTGTTGAATACGACCAATTCCAGTTGGATCTATTGTCGTTTTCACTTTGTTGTGTCAGCCAGGATTCCTTGCTTAATATCAAGTCCTCTATATGGCTTCTACCTTCAAGTTTCCAAGTTTTCTTAAACTGGTAGTCATGAAGATGAGGATAAACTTCTTTGGGCAATCAGGGCTTTGAAGTTCTATCTCAGCAGTGTTAGTCAGAAGTCCATTCGAGGTTCTCAAAGACACTCTTCATTTCCCAAAAAAAGGGGGGGGGGAGATGTGTCTGCGGCTTCTATTTCTCGGGGTTAGACCTCGACTAAGGAAAGTTAATCTTATCCTATCTAAGGATTCATTCCTTTTTAGGATCTGACCGCATGAATTAAGAGCTCTGTCTGTTTTGTGGGCATATATTAATCACACCCCACTTTTTGACGTGCTCTAAGCTGTTTACTGGAGGAATCCGACCACCTTGTCATCTTTTTATCTTCGTTTTATGAAGTGCCAACAATACAATTTGTATACGTTTGGGCTTGTTGTGGTTTCACTAACGGTAGTGTCTTCTTTACGACATAGACATATTACTCTGTCCGAGAAGTCATAATTAATACCGTTTTAACGAAGATTACTTGATATAATTAGCTGATAACCCTGTTTATGGGTTCTACCGTGTTGGGAAAATATATACGAACCTTCCCACCGCAGCTGCAAAATCAGCATACGATAACAGGTCAGTATTTATGACATTAAAACAAATTTTTTAAATAAAATTCATTTTAATTATTAAATACTTACCTGTTATCGGTAAGTCCCACCTCCCACCCCGCTATTCGATTAATATTTTTGTATATATATTGAAAGAATATTGAGGGTTGGTTACCGATTTTTGGCTAGGTTGCATTGCACTATGTTTAACCTGGCCTGTATTACGGTATTAAGGTGGCGGATTCCCAGTTAAAATTCCGGATGAGTTATTTCCCCTTGGAAAGTATAAGCATACGATAACAGGTAAGTATTTAATAATTAAAATGAATTTTATTTAAAAAATTTGTATTACACTGCTATTTAGTGCATCGTACCTTACATATAGACATTTGGATTGCATTTGGGGTCAGTCAGTTGAAGGTCCAGGTCACTGTTTATACGCATAAATTAAACAATTTCCACACAATAACATTTTGTTTAGATAATTTTGATGTGGGTTCTGAATTAAAATGTCTTGTAGCTTTCATGCAGTTCCAGTTTAGCCTTAGGATTGCGTTTGGGTTTTGTGGGGTCAAGGTCAGAGTTTATAAAATTCAAAAACAGATCCTGATGAATAACTTTAGTTTGGATGAGAATGTTAAGCTGAAATTGTGTGTGAAGGTAACTTACATGCAGACTTATCTTAGGATTGCATTTGGGGCCAGATGATTTTACATCAATTATATTATAACAAAAACTAGAAAGTGTTCTGCTATAACTTGAGTAAAGATGGGGATATTGTGCAGACATTTGTGTATGTAGGTAGCATGTGCATACTTATCTTGGGATTGCCCAATTAAAAGGATAATGAAAACAATGCAGTATTGCCATATTTGTTGATTTCATTATTACCGGTACATCTCATTTATAGAATCAAAGTCTCTAACCAGAGTCCCAATGAGCACATTTTAAAATTTAATGTATTTTTTCCATACAGTAGAAATGTCTTGATTAAGTATTTTATACAGTAATTAACAACACAGTTTTTAGACACATTTTTTTACGCCTTTTGGTGACACATCTAAAAAGAGATAGCTCATATAACCAGAGATTCTAAAGATCTCTTATCAAGTTCAGCCTGTCCATTAGTAAAAGAAAATTATATACAGGCTTTTAAAACTTAACAATGTTGAAGCTGCTTTTGTCACCACTGTGTTAAAGTTATTCCTCTTTTTCAAATGAGAAGTTCTATATCGTGCTTTTAACAACTTAACAATATTAGCATCAGGGAGGAGACGGGGAGAATTTGTCACGACTAAGATAAAAAGGTCTAGTTTTGTCTCTATACACAGAGGTCAAGTTTTGTTTCTATACACAAAGGTCTAGTTTTGTTTCTATACACTATGATCACTCTGTTTTCAGTCCCACCCACTGATCAAGAAGTATGGCTGCGATGCCAATATATGCAAGGTCCTGTCAGCCTGGATCACCAGTCAACTGCAGCTTAGAAAGTCTCGTGCCAAGGACGTGTCCTAATGTGGACAGACCAAAGGAAGTGCAGCTTAGAAAGTCTCGTGCCAAGGATGTGTCCTAATGTGGACAGACCATAGGAAGGAGCCCTGCTCTGGGAAAACGGGACTTAACCCTTTGCATGCTGGGAAATTTGTCGTCTGCTAAAATGTCGTCTGCTGAATTTCTAAAATTAGCATTTTCTTCGATTTTTTTCAAAGAATATTATCAGAATAGCAAACAGTTTGGATCCTGATGAGAGGCCACGTTCTGTGGCATCTCATCTGGATCCAAACTGTTTGCAAAGGCCTTCAAAATTCGGTTCCTGCACTGAAAGGGTTAATGCATGTGCATAAGTGTCCACAAAGGCTTATCAGGGGCAACTCTTCGGCTAAACTGTATTTTTTCTAAGGAGGGACTTCCTTTGAATAAAAAATATAATAACGCAGAAAGTGTCGTCCCTGATAAGCCTGTGTGGACTGCGCTTGCTAATCTGTGACGACACTTTAAGCCACATTTTCCTAGAGCTTAGCTCAAACGTTTGTTACCGTCTGACAAAATTCTGCTTTATTGTATGAACTCACGATATGAAGACTTTCGAATCTTGTTCAAAAACAAATGTTTAATGTGTTTACTGTGTGAACAAATGAAAGAAAGCCAGTGAGATATTGTTTGAAATAAATTATGGGTGTAGGAACGGATTGTATTAAACCTGTCATTTATTTTATGACCAAGAAGATGGTGAGATTATAACCTATTTGACACAAAATACAATTCCTGTCCATTTTCCAATAAATTACGTTTATATCATTGTTGTTCCACTTAAACAGCCTTCCCAAGTCAAAACAGTTGTATTCATTTTTGAAATGTATTAGAAGATATGTAGTATAAATAATTTAATAAAATACAAAATCATTTCAGACAATTTCTTTAGTTTGGCAGTGGCTGCAGCTAAGCACTTCTTTTAAGACACGCAGGCTATAATGCTAGTATGGCATTTTATGAACATCGGATGCGTTGATGTGCTGTAGTGCACGCATATTTTGACTTTGAGCTAGGAACACTGGTCTTAACAGTACACACAACATTGTTGTCTCATAACGGAACAGTCTTGATCACATAGTTACCCTTCACCACTTATATACGTATTTTTACGCATGTGCAATCCCTAAAAAAGTTAAATTTAATTAAAACCTTTTTACTAGATTCAAGTTTTCAAGGCTTCTTTTCCAACCATTAGATACTGATTAGCAGCAAACAGCATAAAACCTGAACAGACTGCGAGTAACTTGCAGGCTGTTCTGGTTTTATGCTGTTTGCACCTAGCCATTTTCACTTTGCTTCTCAAAGGGGCATTGTTAAATGATGTCATAAAAGTGATATTGAATTGTTGGCCGTTATTATCAAGGTGTAAAAACAGTTACCATTTGGTGTTCATTAGACTATTAATAGGTGAAATAAAATGCTGCTTATTTATTCATTATTTTTATAATCTCTTCAAGTTTCTTTTTTTTACTGTGTATTTGATCATTATGATTATGCTAACCTTCATACTAGTTTTTATTCTAATGCATGATTCTAATACCTGTGATTTCGCTTTGTTGGACTTGAACAAATAATGCTTCGACTGTTTGTGGATATTTTGAATATGTTACTTATATATAATTTGTTTCAAATGCATGATATAATAATAAATTGAAAACAACAACATGTTTTGCTTTCAGACCATGCACCTTAAGGTATCAAACCATCTGCAACTCATTAATGACATAGAGGGGGTATACTAGATTCACCATGGACATCTGTTAGTCCGTATAACACATCATGTGCGTTAAGTGCCATCTCAGATTAGCCTGTGCAGTTGGCTAATAAGGGACATTTTCCACTTTTATGGAATTGTTCATTTAAGTAGGTCGCTTCTTTAAAAAAATCCAGTGTAGATAGAAAGTGTTGTCCCTATAAGCCTGCAAGCAATGTACAAGCTGAGAAAGTGTTGTCCCTATAAGCCTGCAAGCAATGTACAAGCTGAGAAAGTGTTGTCCCTATAAGCCTGCAAGCAATGTACAAGCTGAGAAAGTGTTGTCCCTATAAGCCTGCAAGCAATGTACAAGCTGAGAAAGTGTTGTCCCTATAAGCATGCAAGCAATGTACAAGCTGAGAAAGTGTTGTCCCTATAAGCATGCAAGCTATGTACAAGCTGATCTGAGATGGCACTTCAGGCACATGAATTAAGCCCAGTTTTCCCACAAGGGAAAAAAGTAGCTACAGGGCAATGATTTGGACAAACTTGGTAGAAGACCATCATGACCATATGATTTTACATACCAACTACATGTACACAACCTTTTGGCCTTGTGGTTCCTGAGAATTTTTATGTGTTCATTAAATACATATAGCCAAACAAGTGACTCCCAGGGCAGGGTAGTTTCAACCCTGAGCATTATTTGAACTTACTTGGTAGATGACCAGCATGCAATGTTACATTCCCAATTGGAGCAAATTTTTGACAACACATGACACAGGAGAGCATAAAATAAAGTAATTTATAACACAATTTCTAATTGCACACAAAACACAACAGAACTGAAATCTAAAGAATGGTAGATAGCAAAAAAATCAATAATATCTATCAAAGCAGGCATTAGCAAATGACTAGAACATATATTTGAATGTTATGTCATACTTTACAAGCAATGAAAGATAAATATTTCTATTGGGTGCTATGAAAATATAAAACTGAACAAGAAATGTGTTTGTCGGAAACACTATGTCCCCTTCTGCGCCGCTTTGATTTTTTAAATTTACCTTTGACCTTGAAGGATGACCTTGACCTTTCACCACTCAAAATGTGCAGCTCCATAAGATACACATGCATGCCAAATATGAAGTTGCTATCTTCAATATTGCAAAAGTTATGGCAAGTTAAACAGACAGGGCAAAAACAATATGTCGCCCACTATAGTGGTGGGGGACATAAAAAAGCTGAAACAAAAACTAAAATAACAAAATGCTGTTTACTGATATAATTATACTGATGTTTTTAATTATATAATATATATATATATATATATATTTATATATATAAAGAAAACATGAAACAATTCAGGCAAAACAATAACTAAAATTAAACTAGAAAACATAATTATTTTTAATAAACAAATTAATTCACTGTCACATAAACTACAAGCAAGCTCACAAGTGTGCTTTATTTGTCATGTAAAGTTTACACTTGAAAGGTAATTGACCCACGTGGCCAAGCACATGCTTATGAAGTAGATCCATGGTCTTGAATGTTTGTTCACATAATTTACAGACTTGATCTTTGCCTTTTGGCAGATGATTATCCAAGCAGACAGCGGCTGCGTTTGCAGTGACAATTTCGAAGATCATCATACTGGAGTCATTGGCAGTAATGCTGGCTGTGTCATAACCATCATTGTCAGCAATGTTGGCCATGTCATCACCTTCATTGTCAGCAATGCTGGCCTTTTCATCACCTTCATTGTCAGCAATGCTGGCCTTTTCATCACCTTCATAGTCAGCAATGCTGGCCATGTCGGTAACCACTTTACTGTAATTTGGAACCATGTCAGGAGCAATGTCACTGTTATTTGCTTCCAGGTCTGTTACAACTTCACTGTCAGTTGCTGCAGCTGAATATAGAAACAGATCATGACTATTCTCGCAGGTTTTTGTATTTGAAAATGCACCACAAACACTGCACAAAAATGCCTCAGCAAAATCCATATTTGGCCCATCAACTACATCATGATCATCTAAACAATGTGAATCTCCACAATCCATGGCCACTGTATAACCCTCATCAGTTTGTTCATTCCTTTTTTGTTCATTGTTTTTATCTTTAACCATATCATCTTTTTCTGTTTTCACGGTATTTTGTAGCAACGCTATTCTGTGTTTTAAAGTTGTGAAATGTCTTGTCAAACTTCTTCGAATCACCTCAACATTACACACGCTACAATATCGAGTGTGTTTAGCTTTTGTTGTACTCAAAGCAGCTTTTTTTGAACTCAAAGCAGCTTTTTCTGAACATTTTTTCTCAGGCATTGCATGAGCTTTGTTTGGAATATATGAATCTTCCATTTTAGATACTTCCGGTAATACATATTCAGTTTTTGTTAAATGTGTGATATTTTCAGATGCTGTTTGACCAGTGTTAGAAACTTTGTCAGCACACTTTGTAAATATTTCATCTGGCAATTCTGTACAGGCAAGAACGGCCATCATATGCAGATCTGAAAGTTCGTGATATTTTGCACTTTTACTTACAATTACTTTTTGACACACATTGCAATACATTTTGCTAAAAACTTTCTTTTTGAATTTCTTCTTTGTATCTAAATTGTCAATCAACAAACTGTCCCCTGTTGAAACATCCATATCTGCATCTTCCTTAATGGCATCCACATTTGGGCTGAATGTACTACCAGCACCAAGGTCATTACTGTCTTTATTTACAATGCTTTTACGGCTTTCTGATAATGAATCTGACATGGCATCCTGTTTAGCAGCTATTCCTTCAGACATTTTTTGTTTCTTTGACATCTTCTCTCTTGCTTGATGCCTCAGAGACTTCAAGTGAGCATTCAGACTGTTACGACGTTTGTACACCTTGTTACAACATGTATAAGGTAACTTGAATGGGTTTTTGTCACTGTCCATTTCACCTGAACTAATCTTATGTTTTTTTGATTGGAAATGTTCATAAAGAGAACCTTTGCGAGCGAAGTAATGACCACAGCAGAAAAATGTCCCATCAGCAGCTATTCCTTCAGACATTTTTTGTTCCTTTAAAATGTTCTCACTTGCTTGATGCCTCAGAGACTCCAAGGCAGCATTCAGACTGTTACGACGTTTGTCACTGTCCATTTCACCTGAACTAATCTTATGTTTTTTCGACCTGAAATGTTTATAAAGGGAACCTATTTGAGAGTAGTAATAACCACAGCAGAAAAAAGTCCCCTCATCCGCTTCATTCAATGAGACTGCTCTCCTTTTCCTCAGATCCTTAGACCACTTATTATCTGATAGAGCAGTCACACCCTTTGCCTTGCCACTGGCATTCTGCACCTGTTTATCTCTCATTTGTTGTGTATCAGTTTCAAACAACACATCCATACACTGCTGACTGATGTCAATTGGAGCGGACTCCAAACAGTTATGGTTTTCATAAACTGTCATAAACCCAAGGGCTGGATCATCCACATTCAGAACTGGAAGCCCCAAGGTATCGCTTAGTTGCACATTATTTGAGTTATTAACATCAGCAGCTAGTATCTGATGGGATATTTTCTCATTGTCTTCTTGTCTCAATTCACTTTTGGATTGGGTTCTATTATTTATAGTGAGGTTATATTCAACATTTGAGGAGTGTGCTTCTATTCCTCCGCTGGTCTCTAGGTGGTTTACATTTTTGTTACTTTCAGCAGAACAATCCATTTCTACAGGCTGCTTCACAGTTGAGGTACCAAGGTCCTTGCTGCCTTCCTGAGATGTGAGTTGCATAATAAAGATACTGTTGGCTGTTGTCTCTCTATGTGGGCTGGTCATACCAGCAACAGCAGTCTGTAAGCCAAGAATACTGCACTCTTGACTGCCATATCGGGTGGACAGGTCATTACCATTTGCAATGATCTGGTCATAGAGGCTCTCCAAAGAATACTCAGTGCTGTTTTCAACTTGATATGAAACTTGATCAGAAGTGGAAGAATTCACTTCACATTCTTGTTTTTGACCAACACCACCAGTATCATTCCTAATACATTTATTGTATTCATCAGCTCTAGTCTCGTCCAACTGGTGTGTATATCCATGGTCAATTACAATAGTGATTTTGTTCTTGCCTCGGGCATTGTCCACAGTCTGTTCATGATTAAAATTATAGCTACTACTTATTCTTTCTAAAGTGGAATCATTTACTCGATTGAAAACATCCTGATGGTCTTCCACTTTTTTAACAGTAGCACTTTCCTGTTTGATCTGTTGACCTCTTTCAAATGAAGGAGCATGCACTGTTTGTTCCACACATTCATCTGCTTCTTTTTCCCCTAACCCTAACATCCCAGTTGTACTGCTATTCAGAGCAGAGTTATCACTACTCATATTTATCTGTACATTTTTTGTATCACAAAAGCTTGGTGTCCTAACTCTATGTACTTCTGATGGCATTACTTTGGTGTCTAAATATTGTACATTTTCTACATGTATTGGGCTTCTCATGTGTCTAAGAAAGTTTGACTTTGTTGAAAAAGTCTTATTGCAAATTGTACAATAATATTTACTATCTCTGGTACTCTGCTTTGCATTCATCATCTTAACTTTCTCTATATTAAACAATAAACCTACACATAAAATCAACAGATATTCTTCAAAATTTCAGATTAAAGTACATAGTGTCCATCTTTGTAACTGAAATAAAATGTCTGCACATTGGCTAATGACATGGGATTCACTTATTTTTTTTGTACATAGATTCAGTGTTTATCTGAGAAACATTACCTGTATTTTATCTGAGAAAAGCTGAATGCAAGAGGTCAAATTGTTTACATTTCACTAAAAGCACTGTCTTCATAAAATGATTTTTTTCCTTGTCCTATTTAGAGCCTTTTCTTGCATGGATTTTCCAGTCTCAATTCTGTCAAAAAAGGTTTCGATCTTGACAGTGGCTGCAAAAGTAAATATGATTAGATTAATCAATAAATTATGTTGTCAATAAATTGTTACACTCAAATCTATATACAAAGTTGGCGTGAATAATTGTTTAAGGTCTAAAAGATGAGAAAGCCTAGTCCTAATATCTCCAACAGTATGTTTTGGTATGATATGATTTGCGGAAGATATAGCATGCCGAATGACCATTTAAATAAAATTCTATTTTCAATCACTGAAAAATGTTAACATGAACTACATATCAGATTTCAAAACATGTAGCACATAAAAATATCAAAACATCTGAAAACCAGAGGGCCATGGGTCTTATGGTGCTTACATGAGACACAAAAGAAATAAACCATTCATGATGTCAACATAGAACAACAAGAGGAAATTTCCCCTACCCCAACTAAATGTTGACAACAGACAACACACAGCAGACAAAGGGCGATCATAAAAGCTTACCATGAGCATGTTGCCCACAGGTGACCTAAAATAGGCCAGAGGCCACAGGGAGCTCACCTGAGACTCAAACTTACCTAACTTTACTGAGTAGGTAGTGTTCATTAGGTTTCAAAATAAAACTGCCCAAATACCTGGCACAAATTAGATTTCAAGTGTTCAAACAGTTTTACTATAGCCAGATAAGGAAAACTGTCCTGCCTAATGGCAGCCATTTTTTCCATGGTCTGCAATCATATCTCGCTCAGAGGAGAAATCATAAGAACCAAAGTTCAGACCAAGTTTGGCAATACAACTGTATTTGGCAATTAATTTAGCCTTGTGAGTGTTAAAAAGCTTTTTTCTTAATAAGATGTTGTGACCTAATTTTGTCACCATGTGACCCAGTAACGAGGTCTGTCCAGATATAATTTGCACAATCATTGATTCTGACCAAGTTTTGTGAAGACTTGGCTATAAATGTGGCTTTTTCTTTGATTTGACCAAGTGACCTAGATTTTAACCAAATGTAAATCTGTTTTGAACTGGGCTTATAATTGATATGAAGATAGGACAACAAATATGGCCGCTAGAGTGCTCTCAATTCAGATTGCTAAAAGGCAATCACAAAAACTCAGCATGGGCACGTTTTGCTCATGTGAACTAAAAAATGAGACCAGAGCATCTGTTGGTTTTCGAAACATTTCATTTATAGAATTTGGATTTTAGAAAGTGTACTGAAATAAGGTCAAAATGATTCATATAGATAATTTATTTCAGAGAATAAATAAGATTTTTCTAAGAGTTGAATTGATCACCTACTTTTTAAAATCTCATTTGACCAAAATGAAACTTTCCCTTGATATTATTGCGAATATATTCTGACCAAGTTTCATCAAGATAAAGTCATAAATGTGGCTAGTAGACTGTTAACAAGGTCTTTCTAAGATTTGACCTGGTGACCTAGTTTTTCACCCCCTTTTGACCAAGGTGCGATTCTAGATTATGTCAAGCAATACTGAACATAAACTGTGGCTTCAAGAGTGGTAACAAACTGACAAGTGATCATGCATGACACTACTACAATCATCCAATATTATTCACAAACATGCCAGACATCCAAATCTCGGTGGGATAGTCCCGCTTTTCAGGAGTTTGTCCTGGCATCCCAATATGGACACTTTGTCTGGACATTTGTATAAAACGCAAATTTCACAATAAAATTCGCTACTCGAGTTCTGTCTGGCTATATTAACCATGGCTTATCTCTTTAATGACCCCTATTAACAAACCTTTTTTACTACACGAGTGCACCTGTGTTGTTTTTTACACCTTAACAACGATTTATAAAAAATGATTGATTTTATCAGGCATTCACACCATGGTGTTTTTATGGTAGGGGTCGCTAATTGCTATAGATAGACATCGTATTGAAATAAAAGCCAACTGCTTTTGTGTTTCATGGCCAAATCAAGTCTTATTACGCGGTATTCTATGTGATATACCACCAGAGGCTAAAAAAAACACAAAAGCACTGATTGTGTATAACAAATTGAGTGCTGACCAATACACATTGATGTTTTACATAAATTCACTTTCATTTTGTGACTGATTTTCATAAAATAGTCTTTACATATGGCATTAATCTAAAATAAGAGTTAACAGGGGCCCCTTAACACAATGCTTGATGCGTGCACATCACATTACACAATATACACATGTTCAAATGGGGCCTCTGTCCCGATGGGATGTTAAATAGAGGCATGCCCCACATTTCACATTAAAAATGAAGAAAGTTGTGTTCACGAAATTCTTATATAAAATACATTCTGCGTCAATATTGGCCAGAAATAGTGAGTTTTTGCAAGTAATAATTATATTGATTACTGACTACACTAAAGGTGGCATTATTGATTGTTTTAGGTGTCCCGCTTTTTGGTCAAATGACCTGATTTTACCTTGAAAAATTCTGGCATGTATTACCATTCAGGAGACAGCTGAGAAAATGGCTCGTTATTGAATGGTAGAGCTAACACACATACATTAGGACACAAATTTGCTTTTGTTAAATAATTTTTTAGTTTTGATGATTTGAGAAGTTTGCTTACGCTTAGAATGAGATTCCATCATACACTGAGTATTATTTAGATTGACTACCAATACTACGATAGAAAATAAAGTCAAATACAACAAAAACTAGAGCTTTCATATTGTCTTCACATAAACAGGGAACACCATGCTCAATGTTTAAAAAGTGACCACATGACCTAGTTTTTGACTCAGCATGACCCATATTCGAACTTTACCTACAAATCCTCTAGAAACAACGTCTGACCAAGTTTGGTGAAGATCGGATGAAAACAACTTGAATTAGAGAGCGGACACTTAATATGGACCGACAGACCGACCAACTAACAGACCGACCGACAGACAAGCTCACTCCTATATACCCCCCTAAACTTCGTTTGTGGGCGTATGGTTAAAACACATTGATACAGACACACATTTGCTTTTGTTCAATAATCTATATTTAAGATTTGTTAAATCACTCTTCCATAGTTTCCTCAGATGCTACAAATATTGTACTGTGACCTTTTTCAGGTGGAGACCTAATTTCAGTAATTTGTTTAAGCTAACAAGATGCCGTCATACACAGAGTATTATTTAGTTTTTCTACCAATACTAAGATCAAAAATAAAAACAAATACAACAAAAATTAGGAAAAAAACATGTTGCAATTTGTCTATCCATTAGTATATCGGCCTTCTTAATGAACAAATTCGAATTTAGGAAGTAAACGAATACAAAAACATGCCATGTGTTATATTTCAAAATAATTAAGTTAAATTTGTATTCTTAGACATAACAACGAAAACTGCATTTAAATCGGCAATGTTTTGACAACATACTGGCTAGACTTAGCTCCCTTTAGTAATCTGTTTAATGTATACCTTGTCTCATAGTATCGGCCCTTCTGATTAGTTGTAAAGATTTGTTATTTTGCCCACCTGCTTGTTCTAAAAATAGTAATTTAATGGAAAAAATACTCTTGCTCATTTTGTTTTTAAAATATTTTTACATTTTATTAAACAAGGGACAAAATTGTCACAAAACCAGGTTTTCATTGTGAAAAAAAATCTGATTAAGGGAGACAACTCAAACTGAACTTTTGAAATGAACAAACAAAATTAACCCCCTTTGTAAGTTTGTTTCAAAATAAATATATTTTAAGTTGTGGTGACCTTGACATTGGAGATATTGATGTGATTCTTTCGTGCGACACACCGTCCCATAATGGTGAACAAATGTGCCAAATAATTGTAAAATCTTACAATGAATGACATAGTTATGGCCCAGACAAGCTCATTTATTGCCAATTTTGACCTTTGAACTCAAAGTGTGACCTTGACCTTGGAGATATCGACGTAATTATTTCGCGCGACACACCGTCCAATGATGGTGAACAAATGTGCCAAATGATTTTAAAATATGACAATGAACGACATAGTTATGGCCCGGACAAGCTTGTTCCGCCCGCCCGCCAGCCCGCCCGCATTCGCCAATCTAATAACCAGTTTTTTCCTTCGGAAAACCTGGTTAAAAACCTGGTTAAAAATAAGCGGCATTTAACACATTTAATAACGTTACTATTAATTTATTAACACATTTGATAAAGCTACTAATAATCTTTTCCATTAACAAACTATATACACTTACCAGAGGGGGTAATCACGTGATAGTCAAGATGGCGACGTCCATGCCAAGACAGTTATTTTTCGCCGTTTTATACCGTTAATTACTTTCGTTAATTTTTTTTAATGACGCTCTCTTTTCAGCCATACCAGTAAAAAGGTAATTAGCGTTAGTTTCGTATTTAAATTCGCTTTATATCTCAACTTTACTCCCCGCAAATTTTCTTAGTGGAGCCCAAATGAGGTCATCCTGCTAAGAAATTTCGCACCAAGTAAAGTCGAGATAAAGAGCGAATATTACTATGAAATAAACGCTTATAACTTTCTTGCTAATATGGCTGGAAAGTGAGCAGAATTTAAAAAATAATACAAGTAGTAAAGGGAATAAAACAGCGATAAATACCTGCCTCGTCATAAACGTCGCCATCTTGTTTGTCACGTGATTTATCATTACTCCCTCTGCTTATGTGTGTCATGTAATTAAAAAATCAGAGCATCACCCTGGAATAAACATGACATCTTTCCAATGAATACCGAAAATCATGAGAAAGATAGTCCTTATAGTCACGGATTACCATAAATTAAAACTTCTAAAAATTAAAAAAAACCAAAAAACTTTCCAGCACTTCTTGAAAGTTTTTCATTAAAGGCACTATACTATGAGAGCCAATACTATGAAAGTAAGGGATATTACTGCAGTTTAAATTACAAGAGCACCGCCTTGCGGGTGCAGACCGCTCATCTATTTTTCTTTTTAAAGGTGTAGGGATCTATCTCAATTTCAATCACAAAGGAGGGAGGGGTGGAGTGGAGAGGGATGTATAGTGTGGGGGTGTGGTCATTTATTACATTATCTTCCAAAAATGCAAAAAAATAAATAATTTTTTGTGGGGGGGATTCTTGGGGGGGGGATGGTTGGACGGTATTTCAACAATAAAATAATAACAAGAGATGTGTTTGTTAGAAACACAATGCCCCCTAATGTGCCGCTTTGAATTATTTTTTTTACCTTTGACCTTGAAGGATGACCTTGACCTTTCACCACTCAAAATGTGCAGCTCCATGAGATACACATGCATTCCAAATATCATTATGTATGGTCAATATAGCAAAAGTTATGAAGAAGGTTAAAGTTTTGGTTAAAGTTTTTGAATTTGTTTTTTTGACCTTTGACCTTGAAGGATGACCTTGACCTTTCACCACTCAAAATGTGCAGCTCCATGAGATACACATGCATGCCAAATATCAAGTTGCTATCTTCAATATTGCAAAAGTTAAAGTTTTGGTTAAAGTTTTGGGACACCCACACATATACAATGACAGACAGGCCAAAAACAATATACCCCCGATCATTCTATCCGGGGGCATAATAACAAGAGATGTGTTTGTCAGAAACACAATGCCCCCTAATGCGCCGCTTTGAATTCTTTTTTTGACCTTTGACCTTGAAGGATGACCTTGACCTTTCACCACTCAAAATGTGCAGTTCCATGAGATACACATGCATGCCAAATATCAAGTTGCTATGTTCAATATTGCAAAAGTTATGAAGAAGGTTAAAGTTTTGGTTAAAGTTTTTGGATTATTTTTTTTTACCTTTGGCCTTGAAGGATGACCTTGACCTTTTACCACTCAAAATTTGCAGGGCCATGAGATACACATGCATGCCAAATATCAAGTTGCTATCTTCAATATTGCAAAAGTTATGACCAAGGTTAAAGTTTTGGTTAAAGTTTTGGGACACACACACACAAACAATGACAGACAGGCCAAAAACAATATACCCCCGATCTTTCGATCCGGGGGAATAAAAATAAATATTTGTTTTTAAACATATTTAAAAAAAACAAGAGATGTGTTAGTCAGAAACACAATGCCCCCTATTGCGGCGCTTTGATTTTTTTTTTTTTTTTTACCTTTGACCTTGAAGGGTGACCTTGACCTTGAACTTCCAACACTCAAAATGTGCAGCTTTTTGAGAATGCCGCTTTGAAATATTTTTTTTTGACCTTTGACCTTGAAGGATGACCTTGACCTTGAAGGATGACCTTAACCTTGAACTTCCACCACTCAAAATGTGCAGCTTCATGATGATGCCACTATTAAATTATTATTTTTTTTACCTTTGACCTTAAAGGATGACCTTGACCTTGAAGAATGACCTGGACCTTGAAGGTTGACCTTGACCTTGAAGTTCTACCACTCAAAATGTGCAGCTTCATGAGAACGCCGCTTTGAATTTATTATTATATTTATTTTTTGACCTTGAAATATTACTTTTTTGACCTTTGACCTTGAAGGATGACCTTGACCTTGAAGGATGACCTTGACCTTAAACTTCCACCACTCAAAATGTGCAGCTTCATGATAACGCCGCTTTGATTTTTTTTTTACCTTTGACCTTGAAGGATGACCTTGACCTTCCACCAATTAAAATGTGCAGCTTCATGATAATGCCGCTTGGATTTTTTTTCTGACCTTTGACCTTGAAGGATGACCTTGACCTTGAAGAATGACCTTGACCTTGAACTTCCACCACTCAAAATGATCAGCTTCATGAGGACGCCGCTTTGATTTATTTTTTTACCTTGAAGGATGACCTTGACCTTGAACTTCCACCACTCAAAATGTGCAGCTTCATAAGAGACACATGCATGCCAAATATCAAGTTGCTATCTTCAATATTAAAAAAGTTATGGCTAATGTTAAAGTTTTCGGACGGACAGACACCATAAATTTGACATTTGACCTTGAAGGATGACCTTGACCTTTCACCACTCAAAATATGCAGCTCCATGAGATACACATGCATGCCAAATATCAAGTTGCTATCTTCAAAAGTGAAAAAGTTATGGCCAATGTTAAAGTTTTTTCGGACGGACTGACATACTGACCAGGGGTTTTTTTTAGAGAAAGGGGAAGACGCTGGACGCTGGGTGAAAGGGGAAAAAAGAGTGCGAAAGAGACATATTAGGGGAAAAAATAAAAACTGTTCATTTCAATGTCTATAACTCATCAAAAGAGGCTTGTCTCTGTCCTTTTTTGTTCTTTAACACATTTAACACGTATTAATGTCAAAGTCCTTAATAAAGTTGCAGGTGTAGATCTAATAATGGAAAATGTTTTCAGCTATATTTCTGTACTGGGGCCGGGGGAGGATGTCAATTTTGTGATTTCAATTTCATGATGAATGGGTTGACAACCTTGATCTGCTACAGTATTGGAAGGGAAAGGATCGGCAGCTGCCGATTGTCTACTTTCACTTTCACAATGTTCGATGTTGATTACCTCAGAATCCTGCTAGGTTATAATGGTTTTCGATGATTCTTTCTTTAAAAAATGCCTCGATGCGTTCAGTATCTTCCGAGTCCGAATGTTTTATTTTGTTTGTGTAAGAATGCCGATTGTGAGACATTTTTTTCTGTTTTCACGTTTTATATCTTGGCTTGCATATAGCCCCGATGAAAATTCGACTGGTTTCCAGTAATTAATTGACGAAACACGCTTCTCGCGCAAGACCGGTATCCAGTAAAATAGTCACATTATTATAACGATTAGTTGCCCAGTTTACATGACGTAACAGAGCTCCAGATAAGGTTTTGTGAAATTCTTAAATTACTACCAGATTTTCAAAAAGAATTCTTAACTCTGAAATTTTATTCTTAACGTTACTACTAAGTTTTGGAAAATAATTCTTATTTTTTCTAAATGACCTAAAAATAAATAATAATGGTTATTTTCATGCAAAAAAAATCTAAATAAACATACTAGCAACTTTATTTATACGAGTTCAACAGTGTCTTTTCAGTATTATACAATTTTATTTTTCCGATACCTTCATATGCCCAAACTGTGTTTAGATTGAATGCCTTAGATGAATTTTTACATATTTCACATTTAAAACGGGTCTCCCCTTCAATCTTTTCAACGATTAGCCACGGGACTTGTCCCTTCCACTCGTTCAATGTTTTTTTTTTGTGTTTAAGTTTAGACCCGTCGTGTCGCGTTTTTGTTTAGCTTTTCCGACTGTGTCAGCAACTGAACATACAACATCGTATAAGAACTTTTCTATAATGTCTTTCTAAACATTTAACTTCGGCTCACTTTGCGTACAATATGTTAAAAGCGTGTTTTTGGACGCTTTGCAGTTTTTAAGAACGCTCATTGGGCGCCGCCATTGTTTTTTGACAGATAGACTGTATACGCCGCTTTTATTGAAAAAAAGCGCTTTGTTAAACAAACCCGATAACCATTCTATATAAGCACCGCAAAGATCTTTAATACGCGAAAAGAACTCAATAAAAATCGATACGAACCGATGTAAAAATATTATTCGTTACTTGATTTTGTAATTCTTAATGGTACGACAAGATTTTAAAATAAATACGTAACGGACTTGAAAATAATTCGTAATTACGAAAATACGACCTTTATCTGGAGCTCTGACGTAATTTAAGAGCTATATTTAGAATAACTGGGATTCCCAGATTTTTTGTGTTCGTCTGGAGAGAGAGAGCGAGGTCGTTGTACTTGGTGCAATTTGGATAATTGTCGAATGCCCAAAGGAAAAATAAACATTTCTTTGAGAGAAAATATTATATTTTGGTGAAAAATGATATTTTTGGTGGGGAAATTGTATCTGAGGGGAAAAATTCTGGTAGGGGAAGACGCCGAATATCGGCGTCACTTTCTTAGTAAAAAAAAACCCTGCTGACGGACAGTTCAACTGCTATATGCCACCCTACCTGGGGCATTAAAATTCTGGGGGGGGGGGCGTGGGGAATGGTTTGGGTGAATTCTATTGTGGTATGTCAGGTAAGAGTTGTTTTGTCAAAGTATCAATCGAATCTAATCATAAATAAAGAAGTTAGGGCAATTTTAGCAAAATTTAATAATTTGACCTTGAGAGTCAAGGTCATTCAAAGGTCAAGGTAAAATTCAACTTGCCAGGTACAGTACCCTCATGATAGCATGAAAGTATTTGAAGTTTGAAAGCAATAGCCTCGATACTTTAGAAGTAAAGAGGATCTAAACACAAAATGTAACCATATATTGAAAATTACTAAGTCAAAAAAGGGCCATAATTCCGTAAAAATGACAACCATAGTTATACAACTTGTCCTTTACTGTCCCCTTATGATAGTTTGCGAGTGTTCCAAGTACTTTAGGAGTAAAGTGGACCAAAACTCAAAACTTAACCAAATATTTCAATTTTCTAAGTATAAAAAGGGCACATAATTCCGTCCAAATGCCAGTCAGAGTTACATAACTTTGCCTGCACAGTCCCCTTACAATAGTTAGTAAGTATTGCAAGTATGAAAGTAATAGCTTTGAAACTTTAGGAAAAAAGTGGACCTAAACACAAAACTTAACCAAATTTTCAATTTTCTAAGTATAAAAAGGGCACATAATTCTGTCAAAATGCCAGTCAGAGTTACATTAATTTGCCTGCACAGTCCCCTTATGATAGTTAGTAAGTGTTGCAAGTATGAAAGCTATAGCTTTGATACTTAAGGAATAAAATGGACCTAAACACAAAACTTAACCAAAATTTTCAATTTTCTAAGTATAAAAAGGGCACATAATTCTGTCAAAATGCAAGCCAGAGTTATCTAACTTTGCCTGCCCAGTCCCCTCATGATAGTAAGTAAGTGTTCCAAGTTTGAATGCAATAGCATTGATACTTTATGAGAAAAGTGGACCTTAACGCAAAACTTAACCGGACGCCGACGCCAAGGTGATGACAATAGCTCTTTTTTTTTTTCAAAAAATATATGAGCTAAAAAATGAAAAGAATCAAAATGTCTCCATACATTTTCAACATTTTCCATTTAAAATGCATAGTGGAGCAGACGACTGCACCAGTGTAAACACAACATTTTCATTGCCAATTGCAATGGAGTAGTCTCCCTTTGGTAAGACACCATCCAAATTAGGTCAGCCATGCAAATATTTAATGCTATAGACAATCCCAGAATCGATAAATTGACCGCCGCAATATTGGCTATCACTTGACCCGCTACTGAGGACAGTACTTAAGAGTTAGGCAGATTACAGCGTAATCATAGCGTACACCCGCTTTATTTGAATTAACAGTATTTTATAACTTCGGACTGTTAGATTGAAAACAAGTCAAACAAGGTTTCGATATGTATCACAGCGTTAATCAATAAAAGTTAAATAAGAAATATACACAATAGATTTATAAAATGTGTGTCTCTGCAACACTATTCAGTGATTACACGTAATGTTTAAAGGGGCTTTTTCACAGATTTTGGCACGTTTTGAAGTTTTTTATTAAATGCTTTATTTTGTCAGATAAATGTAAACATTAAATTTTAAAAGCTCCAGTAAAAAATCAAAAATAAAATTTAAAAAAGGAAAAAAAAGTAGCCGGCAGCAGGGCTCGAACCAGTGACCCCCGGAATCCTGAAGTTAAAACGCATAAGCCAACTAAGCTATCCTGCCAAGCAATACTTAGCTGCTTATTTTATACCTTACTGGTCAGCGAGTATTTCTCGGACGAAAGTTACAGTTTTTATTTAATAACTTTCAAAATAATACGAAAAATAATATATATAAAAATTACTGATACATCCTGGGTTTGTCATCTACAAGCGAATGTAAACAAAACATTTTTTGATGTGCGCTTGCGTATGTACATGGGCCGTATATGGAGTCATTAAAGGGAGGTAATTTTCCACTTTACAGAAGTATTTACCGGACACTTATATAAATTTAGTATTTTGAAACAAAAAAGAGTTTAAATAAAACTTGTTATAACATTAACATTAAAATGATGTAAATACATTACTTTGATAGTGAAATATGTCGCTTTCTGAGTGTGTTAATAGATTAATAATTTGTTTCCAATATCAGTTTGAACAAATATCTATAAATAAGCATATTTATAGATATTTGTGGAAAGAAGAATATTAATTTTCAAGGGAGAAAATCCAAACAGTGAATTTATAATTTTAAATAAGCTTTGTTTCTATTATATTTAATTGTTTACTAAGTACATTTTGTGAGTATTCAGGGGCGGTAATCGGGGAGTTATCGATTTCTGGGATTGTCTATTGCTTGTGTATGGAACCATCTGATTTGCGTGGCTTATCATGCTGCAAATAAACAAATTTGAAATAAATTTCACGGGAATATAATACATTTTTTAAGGTTATTTGTTTGTTTTTGCACTGTTTGCATTATTTCAGAAATTATGTTACCCGTTTCCTTATTAAACCGGAATAGTAGCAAATCAAAATAAAATCCTTTGACCAGAAGGAATCGAGACAAGATCATGATACTCTACAATACTATATTGTGAAATAAAGCTTCAAATTAAGATGTTACAGTTACTTTGATGACAAAGAGGGGTCGGAAGCTTGATGTTGACATCAAAAAATATTCACGAATAATTTGGATTCCTGCGCGCCAGTAACAGCTGCTAATGACGTATTTATGTAAAAGGGAAGTAACTTTATCGACTTTTTAGTCATTTTCGTACCTGCATGCATTCACCCTTTAACGCTGCAGACGAAATTTGAAGCACGGAACTGTAAAAATAAACTATGTAGCATAGATCCAAGCTTGAAGCAATTATCGTATATATGTAAACGGTCTTTTAAAAGGACCTTTTTCTCGAAATTATCCAGCTTTCACACACGATCTGGGAAATTATTGATCAGTGTATATTTCCGCGCCCGATTCTGCACTTTGTGTGGAACTCCTAATTATTGGCGGATGGATGGGTCGGCCGGCGGTTTGGCGCGCCGCTGTCAGCTCTCGTAATCTTCAGTTTTCATAGAATCTTCACCAGACCTTCTAGAAATGTTTATGAAGGTCACGTTCGATCGCCATCCAATTCGCTTCAGAGTTATTGCTGTTTATACAATGTGAAATTCGACGGCTCCGCTCTCTTTTAGTTGAATATTTTTTTTATCGGATCTGGAAATTATTATTGAGAACAAACGAGGCCAGATTCGATAACCAACCAATTTGCACCAGGAACTTCATAGTTATTGCCTTTAGCTTAACAAACATGTGTCAATCGCTTATTCCGCTCCATATCTCAAACCGTTTTATTTAATCTTCACCAAAACTTTATGAAAATATGTGTTGCCATTTGAAGCCAATATGCCCCCTGTCTTTTTATATGTATTGCCTTCAAAAACAAATAATAACTCACCGTTCCTGCTGTCTTAAAGTACTCCTGCAGTTTTGACTGCCCCTTCACCAAATCTTTTTTTGTTAATGTTGCTTTAAATTGGGGACCAATTTCGATAAACAAGTCAACCATATCACACCACGCACACTCCGAGTTATATACTTTTTTTCTAGAAGTCACGGGGAAGCAGAGTATCTGAAGAATACACATGTCCAGCAACCTAGCTATCATGCGCCGGGAGCGGGGATTGCACCCAGGTGAAAGAGCGTGTAACAACTAATACGCTAACCGGACAGCCTCCAATGATCTGAGTTTGATGAATCTTTCTCTAAAGTATCATAACATGGTGAACATGAACATATTGTCAGATCTTTCCACTCTAATGAATTTGCAGAGATTTATTTACTTTCATTGATAGTACTTAGCACATTTTAAACGCGTTTTCCTAGCTAGATGTCATGAACTACTGTAATTAACAGTACTCTTTAATTTTAGGACACTGTTTCAATCCAAAATAATTTATTTTCGTGACTGCATTTTTTGGACAAACGGGTTTTTGTTCATAATAAATAACTCTAAATTTACAGTTTGTTTTACATTGCTATTTTAGTAGGCTTCTCCACTGACACTTATCTGGGGCAAAGATCTATCTGTGTCTGGTGGAACTTAAATCATGCGTTTTTTTACACCGGATCAAGGTCATAAAACCTTGCAGACACAAGCCTCCCGGCAATGACCCATTTCATTTGCGTTATTGGGTAAAACAATATGTATTCCGGTAATAGACAATGGTTTCACCCGAAACAGCTTTATGTGAAAGAAGAATAAAGATCATAATGCATACTTCACAGCTTGGTATTTTACAAGAAAAGGATATTCTTCTTTAAAAGATTTGACGAATTCCATGTTGCATACCCTTATCTGATCGTCAACGCAGTATGTAAAGAGTAGCTCTAAACGCCTGTATTTTGTGCAGTGACCTGCTAAATTTTAAGACACCTTTCTCTTTTTAATATTTTTTAAATATTTTTTTGTATACGATTTTTTATTTGTCTTAAAACTTTGGAGTACTCACGGTAATAATTCCGAATTTGACAAAACCTAAAATGAGGATACGTTGGCATACCAACAAAAAAAATAAATGCATTCACTTGTAAAAAGCATGTATATATAAGTGAACTATTTGTATATATGATGCAAAGCATGCATCGCATATTATTTATGTCTGTCACCAGTGTGTTTGAATAGTCCATATACAAAAATGGTTGTAAATCAAAAGCATGTGTGAAAACCTCTCAAAACATAAAAACAATTCCAAATTATACACAAGCATCATTGCTGTAACCAAGTTAATGAACCAAACATTGTGATATATATTTATTCATCTTTGAATTCCTTGCAAAGTGTGATATTCTTTGCAATCTGAAATAATAAATACAATAAGCATTGTAACATGGTGCATAAGATAGATTACTAACGATAGTATTAATTTATGTTTGTTTTGCAACAAATTCAATAACATGTCCGTCTATCTAAATGGATATACAAATAGACAACATAAAAATTATGTTTACCTTAAACTAGAGAACGCACGAAGTGAATTGCCCATTGCTTGTTTAACGAATTAGTTATGTCTTGGGTAAGCATGCAGCCCATTAATTGTTCTATAATCTAATGTAAATGACACGTCCATATACGTCCGTTGCATACGTCATATTACATCGTTACCTTTGTCCACAAGATTTTGCACGCCTTCCCATCGGCATTGCACACATCACCATTGAGTGTTTCAATGTATATTAATATATTCACTTTAGAAGAGAAAGACAGGATGTGTTCGACAACAAGCAGATAGGTCACGATTTGTTGCTGCTGCATGGCGGCCCCGGCCATTAGGCCGCCGCATGTATATTGCAGTTCAGAATATTTAATTTTACGGACATAAATCGCAATGAACACTATATTGGACTTGTGTTTTACTGACTATGTGACAGCATTTCTATCCACATTCCATCACTACCTACACCATTCCATAATGACAATATAAAGAAGATATTGCTCCAACAATATTTATTAAAAACAAAAGGACAAAGATGGACTAGCAACGTTGCATGTCTGGCATATTACATATTAAATCTCAAAGAAAATTTAATCTACTGACAACACTTCTTTCACATCTACATGCAAACATTAGATAAATAAATAAATATCTAATAATTGGTGTAAAATAATTATAATTACTGGAATGCATTAACAGTTCCTCAAAGTATAAACATGTATATATATATATATATATATATATATATATATATATATATATATATATATATATATATATATATAGGATCTGGCACGAGTTGTCATATCATACCACATTTTATTAAACGAGTTCAGAAATTTTGTTAGTAAGCGAGCCTTGATATGACAACCAGTGTCAGATCTATTTTATCACATGCTTTTAAATGAGCAAATTAAATAAATATTTACGCAAATATAATGATAAATCCCGAATGTTGTTTACGTTTCGTGACGTCATTTGACGTTGCAACGTCATTTCAGCAAAGTAACAAAATGCTGATTGGTAAATAAACTAAAACTAAGCCAATGAAAACGCTTAAAAATGTTGTATTACACATATAAGTAATAAAAAAAAATGTGTAATGGTTGTATTACATGGGAAACAGGGTATAGCATGTGACATATATATATATATATATATATATATATATATATATATATATATATATATATATATATATATATATTTTTTTTTTTTATTATTATATTTTTTTTATTTATCCTATACACTTTAAAATGAACAGTAAACGAAAAAGCTCCTATTATTAAGTCTATCGTCACTTTTGGCTGGTCAAGTAAAATGGTCAAGAGCAAAGTTCAAGGTAAAATGTTCAGGTTACTCGATCAATCACTGTCAAGGTCACCTATTTCATCTTCATCTCCTCCCATGGCCTTCCAAAATGAAATTGCAACCTGAAATTGAACAAAGTAAAACCTTAACAAATAATAATAGAAAGCAAGTTTGATATTATTTATTTGTAATACAGTGACCACGTAATTAAGAAATACCAGACTTGTCAACGACCCATCTTGCATACTTCAACTACTGAAAAGCTTTTTTACGATTAAAATGTTTTATATTACATTAACTAATAAGCTTCATTTCATTACAATACATAATTATTTCATGTTCAGCACTTTGTACATTTTTTTAAACAATGCATTTGTTTTAAATGGTGCTTACATGTTCTGCATATTTTCTCCTTTCTTCAAACGGGAGATTACTTGCTTTCTCTGTAAACAAAACGTTGAGTTTATTAAACATTGTGAATGAAAGTTTTAAGTCATGTGAGCCAAAGAACATGTATTAAGCATCAAATTTCATTAAACAAGAGGGCCTGAAATGCCCAAAGTCGCTCACCTAAGATAACAAGATATTATTGGGACAAATCTTCTGACCAAGTTTCATGATGATCAGAAAATAAATGTGACCTCTCGAATGTTAACAAGGTTTTACTATAGCCATATAAGGAAAAATGCCCCACCCCTGCAGGCCATGTTTTAAAGCAACCAAAACCATTTTTGAACTCATCCAAGATATCATTGGGTCAAATCTTCTGACCAACTTTCATGATGATCGGAAAATAAATGTGACCTCTGGAGTGTCAACAAGGTTTTACTAAAGCCATATAAGGAAAAATGCCCAGCCCCCTGGCGGCCATGTTTTTCAACCAACCGGCATCATTTTTAAACTCGTCCAAGATATTAGTGGGATAAATCTTCTGACCAAGTTTCACGAAGATCGGACTATAAATGTGGTCTCTAGAGTGTTAACAAGATTTTACTATAGCCATATATAGTCATATAGGGAAAACGCCACGCCCCTTGGCAGCCATGTTTTTCAAGCAAACGTAACCATTTTAGAACTCATCCAAGATATCATTGTGAACAATCTTCTGACCAAATTTCATGAAGATTGGAAATAAATGGGCCTCTAGAAAGTTAAAAATGCAAATGTTGACGGCGCACAACGGACGACGGACAAAAGGCGATCACAAAAGCTCACCATGAGCATGTTGTGCTCAGGTGAGCTAAAAAAATATTTCATTAAATATAACTCAACTATTATAACATGCTTATGTGACTATATAGTAATAATTCACATTGAATTTCAAAATTTCATTTAAACCAACTACCTAGATGCATTATTTATCCAATTTATTTTTTCAAAGTAATTGTCACTAAAAATAGAACAATAAATGACAGGTATTATTTATCAGCCTTGAGGATTATTTTGAGTGAAATAGTATGCAACACCTTCCTTATACTCCATCCTCCTACCAGTGACTATTTAGGCAGGATGGTGCAAACAAATCAATGCAGATCTAGAGGTGTAAAAACCTTGATAGTATCCCAGAATTGAAACAGCCCCCAAACATGCATTTTTGTGCAACATGCAACAGAATGGCTTACATTGCCACTCGCAACAAATCTGCAAACCTGGAGGAAAAAACTGATTAACAAAAACTTTCTTCAGTAAACGTCATAAAAAAATACAAGAACTTAGCAAGTTCAATTCGCAATGAAAACAATAGCAGTACTGCCTTAACGTTTGTGTAGTGCTCTGGGAAAATGGGGCTTAATGCATGTGCATAGTGTCTTCTCACATAAGGCCTGTGCAGTATGCAAAGGCTTATCAGGGTTGACACATTCAGTTTTTATGGTATTTTCATTTAAAGGAAGTCTCTTCTTAGCCAAAGTATAGTTAAGGCGAAAAGATTCCTCTCTGATTAGCCTGTGCAGACAGTACAGATAAATCTGGGACTACGCTTTACACACATGCATAATAATCCCATTTTCACAGAGAGCGGCTCATAAGTAATACTAGAAATTTCCCTATCATCAGTGACCACTGACCTTTCATATGTGCAAACTTCTCAAAGAGTTTCTCAAATGACTCCTCCCCAGGGTCCTCATTGCCAAGGGCAGCAAACAACTCTAAGTCCTCACTTGGCAATAAGCTGTCTAAGATAGAAAGGTATCATTGACAACAAGCTTTCTACGATAGAAGGCTATTGTTGGCAACAAGCTGTCTAAGATAGATGGCTATTGTTGGCAACAAGCTGTCTAAGATAGAAGGCTGTTAATGGCAACAAACAGTCTAAGATAGAAGGCTATTGTTGGCAACATCTGTCTAAGATAGCAGTGGCAACAAACAGTCTAAGATAGAAGGCTATTGTTGGCAACAACTGTCTAAGATAGAAGGCTATTGTTTGCAACAAACTGTCTAAGATAGAAGGCTATTGTTGGCATCAAACTGTCTAAGATAGAAGGCAATTGTTGGCGACAAGCTGTCTAAGATAGAAGGGTATTGAAGGGAGTTGAGAGCCCAGTGTGAATTAATTACAACTTGAAACAAAGATGTGGCTGACATGTAAATTGACTTATTTATATTACTGGTAGATACAAATATATAGTAATTCATATATAAAGTAAAACTTCCTTATTTAATTATTAAATCAAATCATTGAGGGAAGCTGTGCCTTGTGTAGTCATATTAATTTATGATTCTAAATTCTAAAGGTAAACAAAATAAAAAAGTATTACCTAAGCATTCTTCTTTGGAAAGGTGCTTCTTAGAGCTTTTATCACCCTTTATCTTACCAGAGGCTTCAGTGCACTGTTTTGTCCCATGTTCTGAAGTGTCACCATTACAAACATCAGTTCTACTGCTAGAAGCTTCTTTAACCGTGTCTTTTAGATCCATGTGGACAGCACCAATGTCTGTATGTCTATCACAGTTTTTTATATCGGATGAACAAGTACACTTTGACGTTTCTGCGATTTCCTCAGTTTGTTCACAGTCTCCACAGCTGTTTTCCCCACAATCAGGGTCTACAGAGAGTTCAGTGTTCAGTTGTTGGAGGTCATGTTCCTCCTTCATCAGCTGTCGGATGAATGGGCTCACAGTGTGCCTTGTGTCTGGAAATGGTATACTTTAGTATAACAAATGCTAGAGAAGTGTTGAAATGTGATGCAGAATGCTAGGTAAGTGTAGAAATGTGATGTAAAATGCTAGGTCAGTGTAGAAATGTTATGTACTTACATGTAATATGCTAGGTAAGTGTTGAAAGGTTATGTACTTGCATGTAAAATACTAGGTAAGCGTTGAAAGGTTATGTACTTGCGTGTAAAATGCTAGGTAAGTGTAGAAATGTTATGTACTTACATGAAAAATGCTAGGTAAGTGTTGAAATGTTATGTTCTTGTGTGTACAATGCTAGGTAAGTGTAGAAATGTTATGTACTTACATGTAAAATGCTAGGTAAGTGTTGAAAGCTTATGTACTTGCATGTAAAATGCTAGGTAAGTGTTGAAATGTTATGTACTAGCATGTAAAATGCTAGGTAAAGGTTGAAATATTATGTTCTTGCATGTTAAATGCTAGGTAAGTGTAGAATTGATATGTACTTGAATGTAAAATGCTAGGTAGGTATTGAAATTATATGTTCTAGCATGTAAATTGCTAGGTAAGTGTTGAAATGTTATGTACTTGCATGCAAAATGCTAGTTAAGTGTTGAAATGTTAAGTTCTTGCATGTTAAATGCTCGGTAAGTGTAGAAATGATATGTACAGTGGAAACCCTCTAAACCGGATCCTCTCTATACCAGAATCCTCTCTAAACCGGACAAATTTTTTCCTCTATAAAACCATGCGTAAAATATCTCCTCAAGACCGGAATCCCCTCAATGCCGAATACCGGTCATTCTTTGGATCAAAATTGGGTAATTCCATACGTAATTGTACCTTTCTAAACTGCTCAGGGCTGGTTTATTGCACCTTAGACCTAGTGTCAAAAAGTTGTGAATAGAGGATTAAAGACGCGTGAAATTAATAAAGGTGGTCGACAAAAATGCAACCTGTAAAAATCACAAAACAATTTTAAGATACTTGTCCTGTGATGTACATATCGATCAATGGAGGTGATAATACTGATTACAATTACTGATAACAAACATAGAGTTCTTTAGTGTGTTTTGTTTTTATGTAGGAAGCCGTGCTAATTTTTAATAATCTAATGCTATTTAATTTTGTGTCGTTTATTACAATTGCTTATTTAGTGTCATATAAAATGGTGATTTGCAGAGTTATTGAAGCATTAAGATATTCATTAAGATTTTCCAATTGTTAATTAGGATAATCAAGACTAAACATGTCCGAACCTCCTTCTAAGCGAATGCACGTGGAATTGAAAAATCAAATTGATAAAAGAGTCAGAGATGTTTCCTAAACCTAAACTAAAGATGCCGTCAGAGAAATATGGGGTAGGAAAATCGACGATCGGGGATATCATGCGAAGAAAGTAAATTCACATAACAAATGCATACATGTATAAAATAGTTTGTTTTTCAGGGTGCACTGTTTGATTTTTGTTGCGCTTGATATTGCTGATATATGTAAATAAACTATTAAAATTTGCTGAAAGTGTTTTTTCCACATTAGGCTATGTACCGGGTAATTGACTTTCTGAAAGTAAAATAGTCAATGTCCCCTCTAAACCGGAATTTCCTGTCAATCCCGGAGTTGTCCGGTTTAGAGGGGTTCCACTGTACTTGAATGTAAAATGCTAGGTAGGTATTGAAATGTTATGTACTAGCATGTAAAATGCTAGGTAAGTGTTGAAATGTTATGTACTTGCATGTAAAATGCTAGGTAAACGTTGAAATGTAATGTACTTTACTACTTGCATGTAAAATGCTAGGTTAGCGTTGAAATGGTTAACACTGGTATGGAAAATGCTAGGACAGTGTTGAAATGGTAAACACTGGAATGGAAAATGATAGGTTAGCGTTGAAATGGTTAACATGTTGAAATGGTTAACACTGGCATGGAAAATGCTTAAATGGTGTTGAAATGGTGAAAACTTAATAGGGCAAAGCTTAACCCAGATCAATTTACTGATAAAGGCTAAGAAAACGTTAACTACGCACATTGAAGAGTGGTTCACATTTGTGTGCTTTGAAAATGTACTTACCTGTACTCAATACTTACAAAGTATTCTAATTAAAACAGTTTGCCATGATGTATATTTTAAAGAAAACAACTGAATAAAATGACAAGCATCAAATGGCATAATGAAGAATGCAACAAACTAATAAGGTACTTTGTGCTGATATGCATAATTCACCAGGTTGGATATGCAGCATATTGCATAACACAAAGAAGTTCTTCAATTCAGGTACGATCAGCAGACACTGGCATCACTGCCCAAGACAAAAACTTTATTGAATTACATGACCAAATTTTAACCTTAAAAATTTTGGTAATTTTTTTTATGATTATTTTAAAGCAATACAACTGCGTTATGATTATCATTTTGTTTAAATTATGAATAAATTTGTGTTGGCAGGTTGCCAGAATATGCAGTTTAATTATAACTGCTAAAGTTTAAACAGCAATGTTATAGAAGGACCACCATATGGGGGTAAAATGCCTTACACCCCCTTACAGGGTTCAACTTAGAGGTTCATTTGAATATAAATGAAGCAAAATAAAATAAGTTTGACATTTACATAAAGGAAATCAGCTAAAAGATAGAGATATCATACTTCTGTTTAAAACTTTACATTTTAGCTTGTTTAATCAAAAATATAAGACTTATCGTGACTATCTTGAGTATGTTTCCTGGACAAACTAGTACTTGTTATCTTAATAGAAGATCTTGAGCGCACCAAGAGTTACAATTCAAACATGTGTGCTTCTTATCACTATCCCACTGCAATCGCTTATGATGATAATGAGCAGTAGTGGTAGTAAAATGAGTTTTATGAGTAAGAATACTTTAAAATGCAGTGCATACCTTTCATGAGCAGGTTGGGCCAGGTGTGGGCATGTAGAGCCTGTATGATTCTCTTCAAGCCTGTCGTCTCCATGAAATCATCTGAGAAATACAGTTTATATTGATTTTAGCAGCAGTCCTGCAAGTAACTAAAGAGACTGGGATAAAGGTGCGCAGTGCATTCTTTTCCCATTAAAACGAAAAACTGCGCATCATTTCCGTAATGCGATGCGCACCATTACGCAATGCGATGCCCGTTGCATAAATGTTATATAAGATCAATTAGGCTTACAGAAATTATTTGTTTGCTCTTAATCGACGTATGAGATCGTTTATGAAAAAATCAAGATAGATCGATCCCCGCATCGTTCGGTAATGTTTGTTAAAGTTGTTGTTGTCATGAAAACTTGTTAATTTACAACGCAAAACGTCTTATTTGAACTGACGCGAATTAATTAAATCATATTTTCAACTTCGTTTTTGCTTTATTTTGATAATTTAATCCAGAGTTTAACGTAAGCAAGTTTTTTTTTTACTGGAATTATAAACAAAGAGTCGGTTAAAGTCTTCCGAAAATTTGCAATGTGTGAGTCTACAGTTTGACGTCATCAAAGGAAAGCCGCTTCCTGTCTGAAGCAATAAAGCGACAAATTTCTCGCTGACAAAATTGGCTTCCTTTGTCTAGCAATAAACATGCCCAACCAATCATGTGTTTGTTCGTCAATGCATATCTCCGCCTTCGAATCTTTTGCAGAGAACAGAGGTGGAGTTTAACGGTTAATTGAGCAAGTGTTTTACGCAAGTTGAGTTCCAATTTGCCAAAATTACTCGGGTCCTAAGCATTGAAACGAAGAATACATTTATCAATGATTTTCCGAGATATACAGATTAGAAAACTTTTTGTACAGTTCCTATATATGGCGGAAGCCCGTGTTTACAAAATTCCTAAACACATATATCGTAAATAATGGCAGTGTTTTATTGCATTATTTATACTAATTATCATATTGCAAGGTAATACTATTTTTATCTACTATAATATCTGGTTTGTTTAATTTAATTAACATGTTAAACAATATAGTTGCGTCACAGACTCAGAAATAAATTTGATGGGGTCGCAATTTTACTGACGCTGATTTTCCTATTGTCTGTAATTTTTACCTGAAATGTTTTTTTAACAGACCTGAACCATTTTTTAACTCTTCCAAGATATGTCCAAATTTCATGAATATTGGGAAAAAAAAGGGTCTTTTAGACTGTTCACATGTTGTCACTATATTCATATAAAGAAAACTGCCCCACTCCCTGGCGGCCATGTTTTTTCACTGATCACGACCATTTTCAAACTCGTCCGAGACATCCACATAACTAATGTTTTGACAAAATTTCATGATGATTAGGCAAAACATGTGACTTCTAGAGTGTTCACAAGCTTTTTTGCTATATAAATATAAGGAAAAAGACCACCCCCTGGCGGCCATGTTTTTTTAACGATCCAAACCATTATCAAACTCAACTGTCCTATCCAGGTGTGGTAGTGCGGTCTCCTTCGCTTACGCAAATGAACTGGTCACAGGACGGTTACAAGTTATGTAACTTTGTAAGCACTTATGTAATGCGGAAATATTTATTTGACAAACTCTTATTTCCGGTCAGGATGAATATACTGACTGGTTGTAATTTAATTAACTAAAGGTGTTTAGTCAGGGATGCCTAAATACACTCAAAGAATTTATTTATAAGTGAAAACCAAGGCAGCTTTAACAAAAATAACTAATCTTTATTTCAAGAACTCGGAAAATGAAGAGCAATGACAGAAAATTAAGAACAGGTACAAGCCAAGTCTAAAGAATCTAAGTATCGTTACAAAAATGAGCAACATACAGCAAATACCTTAATGAATGTAAAAAGAAGTTCAAAATCTGTCCAAAAAACCTGATATAAATATAGTTACTGTTAGTCTAGAAAGTGCTTCAAAAATCTAGTTTACAAAATAGGTCTAATTAATTAATCTAAAGAACAATATTTATGGATATTAGGAAACTTCAGTGAATCAAATGTTAAAATAAGAAAAATTTACTACAGTTATTGAAATAGAATATCTAGTCTTTCTAATTTAGAAAATGCTAAATAAAAATAATCTAAATAATAAGAATAATTTAGAAAATAATGCCAAAATGTCTTGATGCTGGTGTTAAAAATAATTTAGAGTTTAATTATTTCAAAATTCCAACCTTTTTCAAGAGCTGTTAACTTTTCAAGAAAGCATCAAGAGGTGTTAAAATCAGCCCAAACAGCTTATTTTATACACAGGGCTCGAATTTAACTTTTTTTTCTACTTGCAAAACATTGCGAGCAGCTTTAATACCAACTCGCAAAATCAAAAACATTCTCGCAAATTTTGCTGGAAACATAATTTAATTTCGTTTTTTTTATTCAACAGTTAACTTTGCTTTATCTTTCGTATTGTTATTTCCATCTGTGGGCAAAAAGAAACTAGTTATTTTTCGCTTCGACACCATGTCTGTTCAAGTTCAATCAACACGTCACACGTGTGAATTAGTCGACTGTTAAACGTTCTTTGTACCAATACCATCCTCGTATCTGTACTATAAGTAAACTAGTCTATATACAAGGTGCGCGCTTCCGCATACAGGTATTAGGACGTTCTATTACCTATGGTTTAGCGTTCAGGACGTCGAACGCATCAGCAATATTACTGCTTTTTTTCACTATTTCTTTACTTGCAGAAATTACTAGTGGCTTAAAACTTAACTCGCAAACTGTATTTTTCACTCGCATTGTGCGAGTGTGCGAGTATCAATTTCGAGCCCTGATACAGTTCAGAAGAGATCAATGGCAGAGTAAACAATTTTCCCTCAGAACAGTGCATTTATCAACGATCAATACCTTCCCAAATTCCAGAGCAGAACTAAAAATAGATTACTAAACCAGGTTAAACAAGGGAGATAAATACTGCATAAATACTGCAAAATCATGTACATGTCTTTCTTTCAGTTAACTCTTAGTTGAAAGGCTTATCATAAGTGTTAATGACTAAAACAGTTATGTTAACTATGAAAATTCTGTGTTGTAAAAAATTACATAACACATTTAATTTGACATAATATTGACATAATAAAACCAAACTTTACTACACAGGAAACCAATGTTCTGACCAAATTTCATGAAGATTGAGCATACTTGAAAGTTAACAAGATTTTACTATAGCCATATATAGCCATATAAGGAAAAATGCCCCCCCCCCCCTTGGCAGCCATGTTTTTCAAGCCAAGGTTACCATTTTGAACTCATCCAAGATATCATTGGGACAAATCATCTGAGCAAGTTTCATGAAGATCCGAAAATAAATGTGGCCTCTAGAGTGTTCACAAGGTTTTACTATAGCCTTATAAGGAAAAATGCCCCGCCCCCTGGCGGCCATGTTTTTCAACCAACGGACATCATTTTCGAACTCGTCCAAGATATCATTGGGATGAATCTTCTGACCAAGTTTTATGAGGATCGGACAATAAATGTGGCCTCTAGAGTGTTAACAAGATTTTGCTATAGCCATATATAGCCATATAAGGAAAAATGCGCCGCCCCTTGGCAGCCATGTTTTTCAAGCAAACGTTACCATTTTCGAACTCATCCAAGATATGATTGAAACCAATCTTCTGAACAAATTTCATGAAGATTGGACAATAAATGTGGCCTCTAGAGAGTGAACAAGGCAAATGTTGACGTCGCACAACACACGACGGACAAAAGGCGATCACACAAGCTCACCATAAGCACGTTGTGCTCAGGTGAGCTAAAAAGGTAACAAAAGTTTTCATTTTGTTATAAGGAAAAATGGCCCATTCAAAAAAGTTTAACGATTTTTACATGGCAAAATGATTTGTTCAAACAGTTGTTTTTTTTTAATATCAACTGTCAACAAACATGCTATTCCCTCAAACATGGTCCACTAGAATTTAAAACAAAGAAGTTTAACTTACCTCTTACTCAACATGGTATTCCCTAAAATTGCTTTTGTTTAGTAGTTTAATAATTTATTAAAGAGAAACATAATCCTTAGTACTTCTCAATTTGCATCACAATTTATACTTGCCCTCTGTGTCACTGTCTATGTGAGTTTCTGGGTTCAATTCAACCAGCTCAAAACCATGTTCAATACACCATGTCTGGGCGGCCAATTTGCTCACATCTGAAATTATTTGTATACATATAAATATATAAAAGATCTGAAACAAGAAATAATTTCATACCTGATTAATTTAACAAATTACCTGGACGAAATTTATTCAATATATTATAAAATGACGAGTGTCAGATTTTACTTATGCTAATGCTTATACAATTTAAACAACTAAAAATTTTCTAACTTTACCTAATTATGTTGAAAACAAGATATGTGTTTGTCAGAAACACTATGTCCCCTTTTGCGCCACTTTGAAGCTATATATTTGACCTTTGACCTTGAAGGATGACCTTGACATTTCACCACTCAAAATGTGCAGCTCCATGAGATGCCAAATATCAAGTTGCTATCTTCAATATTGCAAAAGTTATTGCAAATGTTAAAGTTGGGGCAAACAAACAAACACAAACCAACAGACAGGGCAAAAACAATATGTCCCCCACTATAGTGGTGGGGGACATAAAAACTGAAAGTTAATAACTGACATCATTTTATGTTTACACAAATAAAATTATGTGATTTGCAAGTCTGTCAAGACAATGATACCACATCATTTTGAGTGATCATTTGATGATTATCTGTAACCGTTCAATATTTTTATTTATTTGAGCTTTCATTGAGTATTATTTTTATTTAAAAAAAAAAGATAAACAAGTTTTATTTTTGTTTCCATTTTTTTTTAATTTTCATTTTGTTCATATAAATGCAGTTAGATGATTTTGATTACTTTTAACTTTTCATGAACAAACTCATTTGCAAATTCAGGCAATTTTTTTATGTGTGGCGAAGAAAAAGAGTTCACAATCTCACAAAACAAAAACAAAACAAAAAACTTCTTGCAAATGCTGTGATACACTTAGCATGAGAAAGGTACCTGTTGTTTCTGAACACCTTTCACATACAAGAATCTTAACCTCTGGCTCCAGCTGATCCAAGTATGGCAGCCATAGTTTAACTGCTTCAAGACTGCTTGCCTGTGCAAAGAACACATATAATTAAGTACTTTGAGTGATTGTAAACCGTTATTTTTACTCTGTAACCTTTTAAATTTTACTTTTTTTAGAATCGTGAGTGGTACATTGATTTAATTCAAGTTTATTTAAATTTATGTATAATATGACATAACAAATCTGAATTCTCTAGTATTTAGACATAATAACCTTGTTCAACTAACACAAACAATATTATCTTTTAACTTCTATTATCAAAAGCATTAACAATAAATTCATGTTGATAAACAACATATCTTTCAAATGCTATACATGTATACAAATAAGACGACAATAAAAACCTTCTCTGAGTCGAAGCATGTAACAAATGCCTGTATATTTTCTGCAAAATGTTGGTTGCCTATAGTTCTTTCAGCAGTAACACACAGTGTAACCTTGGCTGTATAATATTTTGTTTCAATGGTCCAATCAAAGCACTGGACATTTTCAATCACCGGCTTGCCTTCAGGTAGAGTTTCAACATTTAGGATATCTGGAAATAACAAAACATGGAACAAATATACAATTTGTGAACCAGAGATTACAGTTGAAATTCATCATTTATACATTTAAATTTAGATATAGGACATCTATCAAGGGAAACACACATATAAAATAGTCAGACTTACAGTAAGAATTTTCTGCTTGTGTAATTATTGAGAAATAAGTAACAAATGACTGTTACAGGACACTGCTTAATGATAACTATCTGGAGATCACATTTAAACAACTCAATACACACATGGTCAAATGTTGCACAAAATTACACAATATGTACGAGTATATTTTGTTGTAGAGTGTGTGTTCAAGAACCAGCTGCTTGGTTAGCTCAGTGGGAAGAGGTACCTGCTGCAGTTCCAGTGGGCATAGTTTGGACTATGCACTAGCCTAGGCAAACATTGCTTCCAAGGGCTACATTTTTAGCATCAGACCGAGAGACTGATTAAATGTTTAATGGGAGACGTCTAGTGTGTAACAACTCTATGGTTATGAACATGCACATGGGTTTGATCAGTCTGTAGAGCTTGTTTTCTTTCAATGTTTACTAATTAATATTATGAAAGAACAAGAGCTGTCACCATAGGATGACATATGCCCCCGAAAAAACGCTTTTTCGAAACCTAAACACAGATTTCGAAACCTAAATGCGGACCCTAAGTTCAAGGTCAAGGTCAAAAGGGTCAAAATTTGTGTGCGTATGGAAAGACCTTGTCCATATACACATGCATACCAAACATGAAGGTTACTACATCTGAAGCGACATAGAAGTTAATATGAGCATTTTTCTAAACCTAAACGCAAAGTGTGACGGACACACAGACAGACAGACGGAAAGTAATGCAATCACTATATACCCACCTTTGGGGCATAAAAATTACTACATCAATAGTTTTTCTATTTCAATATTGAAATTTTAACCAAATCTAAAACAGTTAAACTTGATAACACATAAATAACTGACAACATAGTCCTTCTTAAATGCTCTGAGCTTTTATGAGTTCTTCCTTCAAAAACCCAAATCCATGTCAAAAAGTCTCAAGTTTGTCTATAAAATCTAATTCAATCAACATGGTAACAAACACAATACCTACACACATCAACAAACATTAGAGTGTTTTTTGTGTGGGTAAATGTCCATAACAAAACGTTGAAACAAGAGGGCCTGAAAGGCCCAAAGTCGCTCACCTGAGATACATTGTAACAAGAAATGACCTGTTATGTTCTAACCAAGTTTCATGAAAAATGAACAACAAATGGCCCCCTGGCGGCCATGTTTTTCAACAGACTGGAACCATTTTTGAACTTGTCCAAGATATTATTGGGACAAGTCTTCTGACCAAGTTTCATGAAGATCCAACAATAAATGTGGCCACTACATTATTAACAAGGCAAATATTCATGACGCACAACAGAAGACAGACAATTGACATAAGGTGATCACATAAGTCCACAATTAGCAAAAAATATTATGCTCATAAAGATTGTCACCATGTTTGAAGATGATATTATTAAAACCAATTGAGAAAACTAAATCAAGATATGATAACAATATTTGCACTCAGCAAGTGTCATTCAGATTGAACTAAAAATGTGACTGAAAGTATTCACAATGTTTTACTATTAACAACTGTAGACATACAAAAAATCTACCCGCCCCCTGAGAGCCTTGTTTATAAACAATAATGAACTATTTTCAGACTCACCATGCAATTATATTTCCAATTAAACAAGAGCTGTCACCATAGGATGACTTCTGCCCCCTATAAACGCTTGATAGAAGTTATGAGCTTTTTTCGAAACCTAAACGCAGATTTCGAAACCTAAACGCGGACCCCAACTTCAAGGTCAAGGTCACAGGGGTAAAAATTTGTGTTTGTATGGAAAGGCCTTGTCCAAATACACATGCAAACCAAATATGAAGGTTATATCTCAAAAGACATAGAAGTTATGAGCATTTTTCAAAACCTTAACGCATATTTCGAAACCTAAACGCGGACCCCAACTTCAAGGTCAAGGTCACAGGGGTCAACATTTTTGTGCGTATGGAAAGGCCTTGTCCATATACACATGCATACCAAAAATGAAGGTTATATCTCAAGGGACATAGAAGTTATGAACATTTTTCGAAACCTAAACGCAGATTTCAAAACCTAAACATGGACCCCAAGTTCAAGGTCAAGGTCACAGGGGTCAAAATTTTTGTTTGTGCGTATGGAAAGGCCTTGTCCATATACACATGAATACCAAATATGAAGGTTATATCTCAAGGGACATAGAAGTTATGAGCATTTTTCGAAACCTAAACGCAGATTTCGAAACCTAAACGCAGACCCTAAGTTCAAGGTCAAGGTCACAGGGGAAATTTTTTGTGCGCATGGAAAGGCCTTGTCCATATACACATGCATACCAAATATGAATGTTATATCTCAAGGAACATAGAAGTAATGAGCATTTTTCGAAACCTAAATGCAAAGTGTGACAGAAAGACGGACAGACAGACGGACAGTCCGATCACTAACTGCCCCCTTTTCTTCCAAATGGGGCATAAAAATCAATAAATCTGTTTTAAAACACAAATCTTTGATAATGTGGGTTATTTCATTAAACAATAAAACTCATGTTATTTTAGCAGAAATGTGGACCCTTCAAGGGAGAGTATCTTGAGCATAGTAGTACATGTATGTTGATGAATAGAGTTCAGTTCTCGCAAATTCCTGAGCAAGAGTTACTGCCCATTCTATAAATTATATAAAGTTCTGAGATCACTTCCTTTCTGGCATTGGATTCCAAGGATTAAACCTACAGAAAAAATCGAACTTACAAAATCTACATTAATCTTCAGAGATATTTCTTAGTTATATAACAAAAGCATCACAAAATGTCTGGAAGAGGTAAACCAGCAGGAAGAAAGAGGAAAGCTCAGACAAAACTGCCAGAAAATCAGGAAACTAGAGTGTTCACAAGCTTTTTTTGCAATATAACAAGGGCTGTTTGTAAAACATGCATGCCCCCCATATGGGATGTCAGTTGTAGTGGCAGCCTTTGTGTGAATACGTATTTTGTCACTGTGACCTTGACCTTTGACCTAGTGACCTGATAATCAATAGGGGTCATCTGCGAGTCATGATCAATATACCTATGAAGTTTCATGAACCTAGGCATAAGCGTTCTCGAGTTATCATCAAGAAACCATTTTACTATTTCAGGTCACCGTGACCTTGACCTTTGACCTAGTGACCTGAAAATCAATAGGGGTCATCTGCAATCATGATCATTGTTCCTATGAAGTTTCATGATCCTAGGCATAAGCGTTCTTAAGTTATCATCCAGAAACCATTTTACTATTTCAGGTCACCCCGACCTTGACCTTTGACCTAGTGACCTGAAAATCAATAGGGGTCATCTTCCAGTCATGATCAATGCAGGGTTGGACACTAAGGCACGTTTGACAGACATTGTCTAGTAAGATTGGTGGTCGGGCTAGTAAAACTGCTGGCTAGCTTGTCCGACTGGCCATACATAAAAAATCTATACTGATTCATATAACTATAACTAACTGCTGTGAAAACCCTTCTTCTAAGTGTGTAAAATTACTCTTGTATCTGTTATTTACATCAGAACAAAACTAGCGTATATAAATAAATGCAGAGCATTCACATGATTCATCGCTATTTGTAGACACGTAGGAGAGCTTCCTGCAGAAATTGCTTGTTTCCATTGGTCAAGTTGTCATGAATATTAATGAATTTCTGCAGTGTCGTAAAACTTTACAGCATGTTTTTAAGACTTCTATCGAAAATTTGTATCGTCAATGTAAACATTTTTGCGTAGCAGACAAGACAATGTAATTTCAAGAATGGCTTTGATCAAGTTTGGATTTTCGTTCGACAAATCAGTTAATAAAGAAGAATCCGCGGTGAAACTGACAGGAAACGTCAATATGAAAAAAAACGAAAGCATCAATTTTATCCTTAATGGAAAATGGAGTCAGTTTCCTTGGCTTGAATTTGACGAAGAAAAGCAAAACAAATATTTTTATTTTATTGTTTCCTCTATGCATCAAAATAACATTATGGTGTTCACTGATTATTTACTGATAAATCCTGATTAAATAGTTTAAGGACACAAGTGTGTTTATTTGCTATGTCATTTATGGTCTAGTAGACATCAGATTCGGGCTAGTACATTTTAAGAGGAGCTGGTCCGATGGTCTTGCTGTACAAAAAAGTTAATGTTGAACCCTGCAATGTACCTATGAAGTTTCATGATCCTAGGCCTAAGCGTTCTTGAGTTATCATCTGGAAACCATTTTACTATTTCGGGTCACTGTGACCTTGACCTTTGACCTAGTGACCTGAAAATCAATAGGGGTCATCTACGAGTCATGTACGAGTTGAAATGAGGCAAATTTGTTTATGGCCAAAGTTTGCAGATGATATTTACTATTTAGCTACAATTTTATATATGGTTGTTACTGGTTGAGTCGTGGGTTCTGTTTGATTCGTGGGTATAGAAATCGCGTGAAATCTCGCGATAGAATGTTCGCACATGATGCAGTTCGTTACGGAAAAATGTTTTGACACGGTCACCATTTTTTCCGATCAAAAATGCGTCAAAAACAAGTAAATAGTGTAATTCATCATAACTTGATAGGTCGGTATGAAATATTTCCCCATTTATATATTGTTCATATAGTGTTTCAAAGTAACACAAAATCGTTTATTTAGAAGTATTTACCATGCTACATTGTCTGTTGACATTTTTTCACAAGAAATTAACCTGTCCTGCAAGGTCAGTTTAAAGGCTATTTATAGTATGCAAATCTTGAAATTCTGGCAGCCAATCAGAACCCACGAATTAACCGGAAGCTTATTTTCATGATGGTAGTTTGACACTATCAACACAGTCGATTATTTTGATGATAAAAGACGATAAACATTTGGAAAAAAAGCAACAAATCTTAAAGAAGAAAGGTTAATTATTACTTTCATAATGATTCATGGTCATATATTTATAAAATATTTGAGATGCAACATCTTTATTAAAATTACCCACGACTTAACCGGCATATAGCATATAGCCTATTATAGGTTTATAAATTTTAAACAATAATGACTTTGTAATTTGAACTTCTGTTGAATTTGTGACATTCTGCCTATTTGGCATGTTCAACCCCTTGTCTATATATTATAGGAGGTTTTGGGGATTCCGATAATGACGTCACGTTTGCGCATGCTCAAATTTTGGCCGTCAAAACTGCGGCCATTCTGCTATTGTTTGCATGTGATGAACCGCATCGTGATAAGGTTACAATCATATTCGCGACCCTTTTGAAGAACAACAAATACTCAAAACTTGAAATTCTTTCAGATTAAATTGAATCCAATGAACGAACACAAATAAGGACGAAAACAAACAACAAATTGATTGAATTTATGTAATCAACATATAGAAACTGATTTGAACCTATTTGTTTGTAAAAACTTACCTTGTTACAGATTAAATAAATCCTCTATATGAATGTTAATGCTTTTATTTAATTGTTCACACCAGTTTTGACACTCTTTGTTTCAGCATTTCTAACCCAGTGTTTAATTGCCCCTTTGTTTATCACAAACCGATTATCTCGATATGATCGGATACTGTCCAGACAATTACTAAGAAAACAGTGTAATAAACCCAGGGACATATACTTGTATGACTCTGTATGGGGTCTCTGCATAAACCACATGTGTCTGGTCATTAAACACAATTTATCATACCTCCATGTCATCTCTTAGCATATTAAGTCAAAAACTTTACAGTTGCTTTAATAAAATATTTGAACATATTTAAAAAATAGACATTTGTCCGAAATGGATTAACAGCTAGGAACTATTAACTATATATATTAGCCAGTTTAAACATAACAATAAAGTGGTTAATAACTATACATTTAAAATATTTTACAAATTTATTGCTCCACAATTAACGTATTTAACGGGTACCTGCAAATGTAAACTCTGCTATAATGTGTAAAGATCGTGCGTTACTGCAGCAGTGTTCGAAACATCATCATGAAAACAAGCAATCGCGTTTGGTCATTATATACGGATATAAAATACTTGCGGAAAATAAATTAAATGTGTAGATTTATGGTATCATAAAATGCTAGATTTGTATCGCTCATTATCACTAGAGAAGGGTTTTCAATATACATGTACATGCAAAGACAGTTCAATTTGCAAAATATGCAGGTGTTTTTTTCAATTGGAATGCTTAAATTATGAATATTTTCATTCAATGTAAACGAAACGAAAATTCATTCAATGTAAAAGAAAATTAAAACTGCATTTCAAAATTGAAATTTATTGAGCTATTTTAAGGCTTTGTTTTATGACTGATTCAATACACCCCTTACACTTAATTTAAATCTCTGATGAAAAATAACACTATCGCATCCACACCACTTATAATAATATTCAAATTATTATATGTTTTATAATTTTTGAAATATCATTTATTAAAGTCTTACTTAAAAAAGAATACGGGTATTTATAGTTTTGTTTTGTGAAATTGTAAGTATTAAGTGTTCCGACGACCTTTACTCTGATACAATATAATAGGCCGCGATTGAGAAGTTGACGGCCAATCTATTTTTAGTAACGGAAAACCCCTCTTGTGACGTCACACAAAAACCTCCTATATATAATATACGATTTTTTTGTGCCGGATCCCTATGACTGAGAACAGGACAGCACTGAAACTGTTCGGTACAAAATGAGAACGAAAAAATGATCAGACAAAGTGAATGCTGCGTAACTACGTTTACTATCAGTTAGTTTTTATTGCATATGTACCTTTTACAAGCGTATACGGGCTGTAAGTATTAGAACAAGAAGTTATCAATATGCCAGGGGTGTCCATGTTCACCGGAAGTGTTAACTGCGTCATCAAAATTGGTGTATTCATAAATCACAGTGTAATGTAACGGTAAAATCAGAAGTAATCCGCTAAGTGTTTACTGTTGCCCAGAGACCTGTGATGGCTGCTGAAGACGTGAACACACATTAGCTCAGTAAAAGTACAATTATGAAAATGACAACAATTGAAACACGTCCTGAAGATCTGGGACAAATACTAATAAAGGTACATTCACATGATAAAAGTGTGATAACGTACAATCAATCCTTTAAAGTGCAATGTCAATAGCAGGACCTTGTTAAATGTATGTTTGCTTTTCGAGTTAAAAAAACCTGGGTGGAAACTTGCTGCCCTGTTAGACCATAAAGTTTCAAGGCAGCTGTTGGTATAAGCCCTGATCTTGATGCACATTTGCAATATTCATGATGTTTTGATATAAGGAGAAGATAACTTAAACATGTAACAAGATCATTCGCCACGTTGATACTGTAGTGATTTAAGGTCCATTCCAAAAAGCCTTGCTGTTGAGCTAGCTTTTCAGCGACGCGGTTAGAGTGTCTGACTTCCACTCTGAAGGTCGTGGGTTCGATCCCCCATTGAAGCTCCGTATTTTTACAATAATGGCGACGAGGCAAACTCGAACTGTGATTCAGAACGTGGGTGTGAGCTTTCTAATGGCTGCAAGGAGCCGCTTGTGAAGCGGTCGACACTATAATATAGCAAAAAGTGTCATATGACATGCTGTAGCAGGCATGTCTGGCCTTGAAACATTTCTTATGGCTTCAAGGAGCCGCTTGTGAAGCGGTCGACACTATAATATAGCAAAAAGTGTCATATGACATTCTGTAGCGGGCATGTCTGGCCTTGTTACATTAAGAGGGGAGGAGTGTAGTGATTTAAGGTCTATTCCAAAAAGCCTTGCTGTTGAGCTAGCTTTTCAGCGACGCGGTTAGAGTGTCTGACTTCCACTCTGAAGGTCGTGGGTTCGATCCCCCATTGAAGCTCCGTATTTTTACAATAATACATAGTCAGTCTTTAAGACCCATGTACATGAATGTTAAGTGTGGTAGGTTTATCATCAAGGATTGAAATTAACATTTGCATATTGTTAGTGCTGCCACAGTGCTACCGCAACGATATTGTGGTAGTTTGTAAGTTGCTACTGTTGTTTTGTAGCATTTGATACCTTTGCGCCGGGAACCAGACTGTATAAGGTTCTTGTGGTTAGTTAAGCTCGATTGGTCATTGTCGGCTCGGGTACTACTTACATGTACCCCGGGTACTCATAAGTATACTTACATGTACCCCGGGTGCGGTAAATATACTTGATCGTACCCGGTCTATATTAGACTATACCCGAGTTGTATTCCCGCCGAAAATCCGATATAGTAAAACACGCTACAGATTTTCTTAAACACACTTCTCTTTTAAAAAAACTGCATCAACATGCTTTTTTAATATGATTTTCGATAATATAAAGGAGATTTTACAGAAAAAGACATAAATGTGAAAAAAATAATTTTTAAAAAAGTAGCCTACAACGATTGATTAAGCGTTAAATTTCCAGGGTATGTTTACGTATATTTACTGTACCCAGGGTACATGTAAGTACACTCAAGAGTACCCAGGGTACATGTAAGTAGTACCTGAGCAGACAATGACCAATTGAGTGTTAGTTAATTTTCCTGCAGCCCCAATGCGCTCTTGTTATCTGCCCTTTTCCTGCATGTTCGTTTTTGGTGCCGTTCATTTGCCAGGCATTGCAGTAGTTTATTAGCCCCATAGAGCCCCAAAAGAGGTATATATTCGTTGTATTATAAGTAATTACCTTTGCTCTTTAAAGCGTCGTATTGTTAATGTCTAATTTTCTGTTCGTAAGGCGTTCAACTTTAAAGTTGTTTTATGTTATCAGTTTTCGCGACTGAAATCTACCATGGCATTCCCAAATTAACGACATTGGAATTACCTTTTATTCTTTATATATGTTTTTTCCAGAATTAATCACTATTTAGATGTGTCATTAAATGTATGTATTTTTTTTTTTAATTTGTAGTTTGACGTAGACAATTGTCAGTGACATTGTTTAATAAATTCGAAGTCAAACATGACAAACGACATTGTCTTCAGTCAACTCACGGGCTAAACTTACACATATGTTTTCTCTACACAAACCTCTGAATCTGAATCTGAATCGATACATTGCAGGGCCTTGTAGGGCGTAGGTCGCAACAGGAGAAAGCTCAATCCAACTGTGGATTTATCAGCGCGGTCCTGAAACCATTGTGATGTAACTAAGTTTGTTCCAGTCTAATACAGATCTGGGGGAATAATGAGTTTTTAAATTACACAGTTTTACACGAGAAAGTTTTAAAACACTTTGAATCATTAGTCACTCGGTTGTCTAGAATTTTTGAGGCTTGGTAGTCATTAAATGATTAAGGTTTAATGTTACATTTATTTCTTGCTGGTGTTAATATATCATGACAAGGTAAGGCTGGCACCTTCCCCCCCCCCCCCCCCCCCCCCCCCCCCCCAACTTCTTTGTACAGGAAGGGGAGTCTGTTTATCTTTCGTCCGTCCAGTAGAATTTGGAGTTCCAGTTTATAAGCATGGATGTGACACAGCCTTCATCCTGTGAGTGGTAAAACCCTGTGATAAATCTAGCCGCTTGTCTCTGGATGTGCTCAATTTTCGCTCAGAATAAAACATTTCTTTGCATTGAAACGCATTCCCCATGAAGATGCCCAGATTTCTAGTGCTTTCAGGTTGTCTTGGAGGGTTATGTGGTCTTGAATGTTTCGTATTGGCATGTACAGGAGACAATTGTCTGTGATGAGTCATACTTGTGACTTGACTGTATCAGGGAGGTCATTTATGTGGCACAGGAACAAGAGTGGGCCGAGAAGGGTTCCTTGAGGTACTCCTGAGTCAACATGGACGGATGTGGAATTCTCCCCGTGTAGAACATCTTGCATGTGGCGGTTTATTAGAAAGTCAGGGAGCAATATATTTAGAGGTCCATCAATACTGTAACCTCTGAAGACAAAACAGTAATAAGATGAGTTTTTCCAAGAAGGCCTAGGTCCGGATTACTAAAATGATCAGTTTATTGCACAATGATAGTTGCATGCAAATAAGAAGAGTGGATACATTGTGTGATATAAAAAGGATTTTAAATTTTTACGACTTTTTATACTGTTGGATGAGTGGGTTTTTCCGTTATCTAACCATTTTGGGAGTTAGTCTATTGGCAAACTCAGTCCATGATTGACAAACTTGTGTTTGTAAATGTTACTACAGCAGTCTTTAGCAGTCTTAAGCCAACAATTGCAAGTTCCAAGTGTTAACAATGTTCATAGGTTAATAGGTTCATAGTTTTGTTTGCATTGTTGATGCTTATACTGCTTGTGATTGAGTTGCAAAAAACATCCTCTACAAAATTTCTTCTGTTTTTACACAGCTGGAAGTCTCCACACTTTTTTGCTTGATAGCAAGTGCAAACTTCTTCAACAACATTGGGATAACTTTCCAAACCATTATGCCTAACGCAACAGGATATCTGCACAGTTACAGAAGCAAATAGCAACTTTCCTAACTATAGAAAAAAAATGCAGAGTGCCAGAACATATTGACAAAGATAAATTGATGTACCTCGTTGAATCAGCCAATGGTTAAGATGTATGATGTCATTAATGATTTGTTGATGCAAGAATGGGCATGATTCAATGCTGATTCTGGCCAAATTTACCAGAAATATTTATTAGGTGGTTATTCAGAGAGATGGGCAAATTATGGGTTCGAATCTATCTTTTTCTGCCATTTGCATTTTTTATGCCCTCAAAGGAGGGCATAAAGTGATCAGACCGTCCATCCATCTGTTTGTCTGTCCTTCCGTCACAATTTGCGTTTAGGTTTCGCGTTTAGGTTTTGAAAAATGCTCATAACTTCTATGTCCCTTCACAAAGCAGCTTGATATTTGGCATGCATGTGTATCTCATGGAGCTGCACATTTTGAGTGGTGAAAGGTCAAGGTCATCTTTCAAGGTCAAAGGTAAAAAAACATGTATCAAAGCGGCGCAGTAGGGGGCATTGTGTTTCTGACAAAAACATCTCTTGTTTATGACTTATTTCTCAACCAAACTTTATCAAAAATGTGTTTTTATGTACAATGAAATTTAGTAATAGAAACTTGTAAATGGCAATGAAGGTTAGTTTCGTTTAAATTTGATTTTAAATTAATGTAATTGTTGCTTGAAAAAACAGCAATAAATATTAGTTAAGGTGTCATTTTATTAATGTTTAAAGACAAACAGTCACAAGTTTTCCAATATTTGCCAGTCTCTTCAACAGGCCATGGTTGCAACAGACCTAGTCTTATGATGGCACCATACATAATTCACCAAACCAACTAGCACATGAGCAACATTATTTAATTACAACATGTAATTGTTAAATGGTGAATATTTTCATACAAGTGTTAAAGTTTGTGTTCCATGGAAAGCAATACAATTGAAACTTTCTAAACCAGATACCCGCAGGACCGAGAGGAAATTCCGGTTTAGAGGGGAAATTAACTATTTTACTTTCAGAAGGTCAATTACATAGCCTAATGTGGAAAATCACACACTTTCAGGAAATGTATCTAGTTTATTTAAATATAATTATAGGTTTAGGCAACATCTCTGACTCTTTGATCAGTTTGATTGTGTTTCCTAGATACAATTCTATAATGCGCCTTCGCTTAGAAGGAGGTTTGGACATTTTTAGTCTTAGTTTTTTTAATTATTGAACATCTAAATGAATTCAAGAACTCTGCAAATCATCAATTTATATGACACATAATTAGCAATTGTAATAAACAATTCAAAATTAAATAGCATTAAGCTTATTAAAATTTATCACAGCTTCCTACATAAAAAACAAAACACAATAAAAAAACCTATGTTTGTTATCAGTAATTATATTCAGTATAATAACTTTTATTGATCGATATGTACATCACAGGCCAAGTCTCTTTAAATTGTTTTGCGATTTTTACAGTTTGCAAAATGTTTGACCCCCTTTATTAATTTCATGTGTCTTTAATCCGCTATTCTCATGTTTTCAACTCTAGGTCTGAGGTGCAATAAACTGGCCCTGAACGGTTTAGTGAGGTACAATTACGTATGGAATGTACGGTGGCACTAAGGTGACATCACCGCTCCAAAAAAAAAAAAGTCGGGAAAACACAAGTTATGTTTTCCTGTCGCCAAAAAAAAATAATAACCCGGGGAAACACAAAATAAGTCTGTTTTCAGGATTTTTTTTTTTGTTTGGCGACGGGAAAAAAAAGTTCTGTTTTCACATCTTTTTTTTTTTTTTTGGAGCGGAAAACACAAGTTCTGTTTTCCCGTCTCTTTTTTTTTTTGAGACTTAAAAACACAATCTCTATATTGTGCGCACAAGATAATCTGCCAATCATAGACGCGGATTATATGGCTACTGCTGCTGCTGCTGCTGCTGCTGCTCCTCCTCCTCCTCCTCCTCCTCCTCCTCCTCCTACTACTACCACAACTACTACTACTACTACTACTACTACTACTACTACTACTACTACTACAGCAGCAGTTGCAGTAGCAGTAGTAGGAGGAGAAGGAGGAGGAGCAGTAACAGCAGTAGCAGTAGCAATAGAAGTAGTTTTAGTATTAGTAGTAGTAGTAGTAGTAGTAGTAGTAGTAGTAGCAGCAGCAGAAGCAGCAACAACAGCAGCAGCAGTAGTAGTAGTAGTAGTAGTAGTAATAGTAGTTATAGTAGTAGTAGTAGTAGTAGTAGTAGTAGTAGTAGTAGTAGTAGTAGTAGTAGTAGTAGTAGTAGTAGTAGTAGGAGTAGTTGTTGTAGTAGTAGTAGTAGTAGCAGCAGCAGAAGCAGCAACAACAGCAGCAGCAG